>NW_028277868.1:0-63947 GCF_059751315.1 Micrasema longulum | reverse complement strand
TATACTGATCATAATGGTTTCAGATGTGACAGGGTTTAAAGAACAACCTATATAACGAATGCCTCCTGAACCTTAAACTTAACCACGCTTGTCTATCACGGTCGTGGACGTCCACGCAGACCTGACTTGGGAGTACACGCGGGAGTTGGCCGTAGACAATGAGACCTGACGCGATTTCGCGGATACCATATGCTCCGCCTAAGGAGCAGACATGGATTAAGAAGGTTTTTTTTCCAGGATGTAAGGCAGTATAAATACCAACCTATATTTAGGATAGACATAATTCTTTTTCTATATTTGTATTTCAACAAGTTTATTTTATGAGTGTTTCAAATTATCATAGCTACTAAAATATATGAATGAGTTCTAGCACAGAAAAAAACACTCGAACGATATTTAGTATTATTCTATTGTAGCTATCCAAATTATTTCATTCAGTATTCCACAAACATAATAATTCATTCATTCGTATATTCTTCCTACTTTTCTTGTGTTCGTGGATTACAAACAAAATATATTTCGTACAATACAACACTTCAGTAAGTATGCATTATGGCAAACTTGCCGATATAATCAATAATGTATTGAAATTGGGATGTATGGACAAAGGCTCCGCATGCCCTTGACACGGCCAATATGGCCTAATCTTCAGTAAGAAAGCTCCAACACAATGCACCGGAAACCAACATGTAAAGAGAAACCTTAGGAACTTTGTTGAATTTGTATCAAGGTCTAAAGCCCGCCAAAGAAAAACAAAAAGCTACAAAAAACACAAAACTGCAAATTTTAACATTAAGTATTTGCGTTGAACAAATAAAGACCTTGTTCATTGAGCTTCACCTAAAATTTGTGTGTACTGGTAGGTGAGCGGTGTGGTTGATAGATGCTTAATTTGTGTATTTAAAAAAAAAAAATATATGTAAATGAATATTTATTTTGACAATATTTTGCGTAAGTTCAAATGTTTGCAGACAGGCTGGATTTCCTAAATAATAAATCTGGTGGCTTCCAAAAATGTTTCGACGCCTTTAAAAAGTTTTGAAATCATTAAGCGAATTGACAATAAAATCAAAAATAATTTTATCTTTTTCTGTAAAAATTCACTTTTCTTTTTCATTGCATCCATTTAAGCACATACGAGTATTTAGTGCTTCAAGTTTACCTTCTTTCAGCTAAAAGATTCCAAGGTTACCAGATTATTTTTTACGAAAATATTATTTCAGGTGCGTTTAAAAAAACGACACATCGGTGCATCTTTTTTTGTTAAAACTTGGGTCCATAATTTTTTATTAATACTTGTCTGTTTTGCGTAGTAAAATTATTTTTAAATACGCGAAATATACAAAAAACTGAATTACAGTAATATTTTTGTATACTAAAATTGTTCACGGTTTAGGAATTGTGGTCATTAAAACGAATTCTGACGAGAGAACTTTTTTGAGTCATATGTAAACTTGAATCAATCTGACTTGATAATTTAACTTCCAGTTATTATTAGCTTTTCGCATAAGGAGCTTTTATCTCTGAAAATAATTACTGAAATTCGTGAAAATTTTTACAAAGAACAATTTCATTAATCTTGATTTTATGAAATTCATAATATTAATTTATTTTTTTTGTAAAATATTTACATGGCCTGATTAAAGCTTGTGATAATTCTGTGGACTAACAGATTAAATGTCTAAATTTCAAACCTCGTTCAACGAGAATTCTGTTCCATTTTTTTTTATTTAGCTACAAATAGCAGTGTCTTTTAAATGTTTTTTTTATTTTAAAGGCTTTCAAACTAGGTTTGTTTATAAAGTTTATATTTGAAGCACTTACTTTGTGGTTATTCATTTTTAAAAAATAAATTTAAAAAAAAAACAATACTCTCCTGTCTAGCTTTGAACATATTGATATCAAATTACCACACTTGTAAAGAAAAAAAAGACTTTATTTATTGGGTCTACGTGTAGTATTTAGTGAACATGATAAAAATAAAATAGGAGTTAATTCATTAGTTACGTAAACCTTGACGAAGAAGCTTGTTTGCTAGGAAACCGGTGGGTGGAAAAAAAAAGTAGTTTAAAAAAAAGTTGTTTTTATTTATTTTATTCAGTTTGTTTAGTTTAGACCATTTTTTTATAGACAACGACTGAATTCAACTCCCTGGAGAGCTGTTAATATCTACATATTACAACAGAGATTAAGAACATTTTTAAGAAGGTTGTATATTTACAGGGCTTATAACTTTCCATCAGTTGATTTAAGTAGCCACTTAACGCACTGTGTAACATTTACCAATCTGTTGCATATATATTCTTTCAAATTTGTATATTTTTTATAAAGTAAAAGAACTGTTACCATTATTGATGTGTCTTGAGATTTATTTCTCTATTCACGAATATCGTATATTGAAAAATCAACGGTTCAAACACGAACACGAACACGAAAGTAATAATGTCGTAAGTAGGTACATGGGTAAAAATTCGCTGAAGAAAAATATCTAAAATGTTTTATGGTAAAATTAATTGAAATCATAAAAAATATGCTTTTTATTAACAAAAACAACAACAACAACAAACCATCACACCGTTTCCCCGTAGGGGTAAGTAGAGAGGATAGAACGCCATAACACTCTATCTGCATACATACAGACCTCGCTTCCTCTACATCCATACATCTTCTCATGCACGCACGCTGATTATTCCTACTTTTGACATGTCCATCTTCAAGTATTTGATGGACTTGATCGTGCCATGTCTTTCTCGGTCTTACTCGTTTTCTGCATCCATCAACATTTGCATCGTAGATCCTTTTAGCCGTTCTTTCGCTGTCCATTCGTTCTACATGTCCAAACCAACGCAGCACCCCTTTCTTGATTCTGTCAATAATGCATGTCTCAGCCTTACACACTTCACGGATCTCGACATTTGTGCACCTATCATGCATCGTTTTACCACACATTCGCCTGAGGGATCGCATTTCGACAGCATTCAACCTACTTTCATAATTATTTTTCCAATTCCATACTTCGCTCCCATACATTAGAGTTAGAACTAGAACTCCGGTGTGAACTGCTAGTTTAGCCTCCTGCGATAAACGTTTGTTTGTGAAAGTAGATTTTAGTGCACCGTTCACCCTGCTCCCGGCACTCACCCTCCTTTCAATATCTTTCTCGGCCTTTCCGTCCCTAGTAAACATACTTCCCAGGTACACAAATTCTTCTACCTGATTCAGAATATCTCCGTTCACGCTGATCTCACATTTAGTTATATTCTCGTCCCTTTCAAAAACCATCACTTTCGATTTATCAACATTCATAAACTCGTAATAATGACAAAACTCACAGTATTTATGTAAAATAAACATAAAAAAATTTAAAAGTTAAACAACATCTTTAAAATTTCTCACAACACATGTCCGAAAAAAATACACAAAACGTTTGATGCTTTACAAACTGACTAAAAAAGGTAACATTGATTTTATTAGAGAAGTTAAATGGTTCATGTGCGTATTAGGGAAGTCCCTATTGTGCTGCAAATCTACGCCGAGAGCAAAGTGCGTAATGTTTCAGAAGTAACACGCTCTTCCGCCAATTCTTTACGGTCTAAATTGACGCGCAACAGACTTGTACCCAGCGGGACAGACATACCCTACATCACTCTGCATCCCCCAAAAGCGGAAAAAATCCCATCACAAAAACAAACAACAAAATCCACCGGCGCTGTAACAAAGGCGGCGGACTTGATATGTTTATTTTATCTTTGTCGAAATATATTTATTTGTTCCAGATCGATTATTCCTCTTTGTTAAGGGAAACAGGGAATACAAATGAGTATCCATTACGATCAGTTCTCATTTCCATCATGTGTGGATGACGGTGATGATGCGTTCGAATTTGGTTCCTTTCCGAAGCGTTTATCTATTGTGGATGGTATTGAACAAACAAAGGGAGTATCGACGTCATTGGAAGTAATGTTTTCCAATTTATCATGCTTATTATTGTGACGTGCTATTAACTAAACACGGGGTTTTGTTATTCATCTGCAAACAAGCGTTCTAAGTCAATATAATAAATTATACGTCCACAAGCTGTTTTTAACTCAAAATATTTTGCAAAACCACCGTTTTGAAAATGCAATGAAATATATTTGGTATCGATAAATGAAAGATTTTAATTTATTTTTTCGATTCGTTTATGAAGGCACAATTTATGTAGGTTATAAAAATACCCAGTAATTACAAAAAAAGGAAGCTGTTCTCTCAAAATGTTTGTTTAGTAACATAAAAGATATCGATATTTAAAAATATGTTGTCATTTTTTTACTGATATAACCATTGGCGGGCTGGTTCTGCAAGTGGGAAGATAAAACAGCGTTGCCGCTGTTGAGTTGGCGATGCCTAAGGTAGTCATTAGGAACATGTATAAAAATACTCTCCATAATAAGTATGTAAGTGTAAATACCACATATCAAACAAAAAAAATCACACTATCCCTATCATTGACGAAACAAACCATCACGCTGTTTTCCCGTAAGGGTGTAGGCAAAAGGGAGACAACTTTGATCATGTCATGTTTAACTCGATATTTTTCGTTTTCTACATCTATCAATATTCGAATTGTAAACTTTTTTTGTCCTTTCGCTGTCCATTCGCTCTACACATCCAAACCAACGCAGAACTCCTTTCTCGATTTTGTCAATAATATTTCTCTCCAAACGTTCTCAATATGTCTCAATATGTGTGCATCTCATCTCAATATGTGTGCATCTAACATAAATCGTTCTACCACATATTGAAATCACATTTCGACAGCATTCTGCTTACTTTCACCCTCGTTTTTCCAATTCCATCCCTCCTACATTAGCATCGGTACCAGGACTCCATTGTTAACTGCTATTTAGCCTCCTGCAACAAGCATTTGTTTGCTAAGGTTGCGAATCTCGCCTTGTCGAATTTCATCCAGAATCAAAAAGTTTTACATTACAATGAACTTTCACCAATAATTTTTACTTTCAAAATGTCATCATATTTCTTAAAGCAATGCACCATGCGTACTAAATATAATATCGAGTGTAATCCAGTTCAAAGTTTGTAGGCAAGAACGGGACAAGGACTTTAACCAGTCAATAACAGGTAATGACCCCTGTTAATGCCTAGACTTCTACAGTGGCTTGCCATATTATTAGACTTAGTGGAATAATAGTACAAATCTTCGAAAAAAAAATCTTTTTTTCCCCCAAATGCGGTAGAATGATTTTTTTTTTTTACTTTTGCAACACCGATGAATTCATATTTATAAATGGTAACACTGCTTGTCTCTAATTTTTTATCTTCTGTGACTATTTATGACATTTATTGGCGGTCGGGGTTGTGTAATGTGATTTTTTAAAAACAATTATTCGTCGGAATAATCCATTTCGAAGACTTTTTAGTGATTTTTATAAGATTTTTTTATTTCAAAAGATATGTACACATAAATTTACACACTTTTTTGTAGTTTTCATACAACAATGAGCGAAAGTAATATATTTTTACTAAGTTATTGCATAACCTCACATTTTATAATACTTTCTTAGCTATAGGAAGGACTGCTGATATTTCTCCGAGAAAATTGGGAGAAATTTGTGGATTATCGAATAATACTGAGATGTCTTAGTATAAAATAGCAGAGATTTTTCAAACTTATCGAAGTACGGTTAAGAGGGTGAAGCAAAATTTGGATTGTACCTTTAAAACCTGCCTGTTAAGGAGCTTGTGTCAAAAAACGGATCACGACACCACGAACTGATAAAAAAAGTAGAGATATATCTTTTCAAAATAGAAAACATCTTGTTGATTTATTGACCAAACAAGTAAATGAACAGGGAATTGAAATTTCACCACGTACAGTGCAGAGACGCCTTAAAGAATTTGGGTTGACTTCTCGTCGTCCTGCACGCAAATCAGAGTTAAATCCCACAATGGTCATCAAACGTCTGGAATGGGCAAAAAATATAAAAAAATCACGGTAAATGACTGGAAAATGGCAATTATAATTAGAAATTCTAAATTTAAAATATTTTATTTCTATAAATAGGTTTTATAACATTTCTTTGTTGCTTTACGTTTGCTTTTCGGATGAATCGGTTTTTCAGATAATGTCCGATAAATCTAGTTTTCTCGGGAAAAGAGTAAGTGAATATATATAATTTCATACGGACTGTATTGTGCCAACAGTGAATCATCCTTGATCTATCATGGTATGGTCCGTTATTAACTACCAGGGCACTGGAAGACTTTAAATAGTCGAAAGAACAATGAGGCAAGACCAATACCGGGAAATTATCCAAGATTAACTGTTGCCACAATTACCACAATGGTTCCCTCATGGGGAAAACTACATTTTTATGGATGATAGAACACCTTGCCATAAGGCCAAGTCCATCACAAAATTTTTACTAGACAAAAAAAAAAATTGTTTTCGATTGGCCGGGAAATTTTCCGGATTTGAATCCCATAGAGAATGTTTGGTAGCTTCTCAAAAGAGAAATGTCTGAAAATTTTATAAATACCAAGCAACAATTAATAGAAAGATAATCATTCGTTTGGAACCACAGCGATCAGCTGCAACAGTAAAAGGCTGTATTTTGAGCATGCCACGATGAATACAAGCCGTTATTGCAGCAAAAGGTCATCACACAAAATATTAAAAATATCAATTAACGTCAATGACTATTATTTTTTGGGTATTAAATACTTTTATTTTAATTAAAAAAAACAATGCATTTTATTTATCCAAGCTTCAAACACAAAAAAAGCCTACAATAAACCACAAAAAATCAATTGTATGGAGAATTCTCTATTTTTCCACGTTAAGTCTAATAATAGGGCGAGCCACTGTATATTCTCTTCTCTAAAACGTTATACATGTCTGTCGTGATGTATTAATTCAAACATTTAGAAAAACCAGAGATATTGTTAACCCGCCCGTTTATGTGATGTAACCGGCGTTGCAAATTCCACTAAATTAATTCATATCTCAGCAGCTACCATAAAAATTACCACGTTTTTTTGTAATATTCAAGTAAATTTTAACACACAAGAAAAAAATCATAACTCTTATTTATTTATAAAAAATAATTATAAATGAAATATTTTGTCCATCAATCATGTACCCTAATACAAATCATAAAATATTCCTTTGAGAAAAGTTATCTAATTAGTTCACTAATCAAGACTTACATAATTTTAATGAGATAAAAAGAGACACTAATTATCAGGCAATCATTTCCTAACCTCAGGTTGCGTAAGTGCGTAACCACAGTGGCGAGCGTTTTGCGGCGCGGGCCAAGTACCCGCGCGCGGGCGCGGGCGCCGCGCTCGTTTCAAGGTCTGACCACTTGGTTTGCGGAAAAGTCAAACCAGTTTGATCTTGACGCGCGCGACACGATGCTTTGTGCTACTTCTGTAGATTTGCAAACGAGTGGTGTTGTATAGTATGTAAAATACTAAATTAGAAGAAAGTCAACCGTAGGAAACTGGACTCTATCCTAAAACAAATATCTATCAGGTTATGCAAGAAATTCAGAACAATCTCCCTGGTATCAGCTTGGATTTCGAGTGGATTTCCTGATTTAGGAAGTTCCTTATTTACCCACTACGAGTATGTTATATTTTCCTGACCCCGAAACTCAAAAGTAAAATAAAGGCTAACGTGAACACAGACAAATCCACTTGTATGAAATATATAACTTATACTTAATAAGCAAAGCAAATAATAAAAGCAACTCCCTTTTAAAAATTCAAAACCAAACAATTTTTTTTTTGTTTTTCAAACTGGTTTAACTTCCCCGCGAACCAAGTAGAAAATCGCCCGCGGCTCCACGCGTTGGCAACTGGGCCGGTCCGCGTCCCGCGCGCCGCGCCGCAAACTCAAACGCTCGCCACCGTGGCCAAGCACTAAAGTAAACCTACGAAAATCTCTGGTTACTACACGGTGACTCGAGGGAGTTTTTTCCAACAGAATTTTAAAGGTTTAACGCTATTTTTAATTATTATAATTTACACGTATTATAATATTTGAATTTAGAAACCATTTTATCCTAAATAACTAGTGCTAGAAAAGAGTGGTATTTGAAATTCGAACAAATTCGGATCCATGGGTCTTTTTTTTTTTTACTCTTTATTAGGGCCTACTACCAAAACTTGATAACATCGGCCAAAAACAAGTTACATTTATAAACATAAGAAAAACATACCCACAACACAACTATGGAGCTAAATCCTAGGTCCATAGAAGCCCGTAAGAACTCACTTTTTAAACAAAATACGATATTTAATTTCAAATTAACGTGGAAAGATATTGAATGTTTTTTAAATTTAATGATATGTAAGTAAAAGGTAAAAAATAAGATTATCTTTAAACTCGATACACAAGTAGATTGTATTATATCCCAGAGATTGAACTTAATATATTTGTCTCGAATGAGGTACGTATGCTAGGACATATTTCAAATGTTTATCTTAATGGACCCGTGATGTGATGTTGTGATAGGTAAACAAAAATAATGAAACGCTCTTATTTTATTCATAAAGGATGTGACGTCATAACCGACAATACAGGAGGTGGAGTCCATTCTTTATGTTTTGTTTCCATTACCTTTTATGATAAGTCAAATAATAATTATGATTATCAATGTGGATGGTGTATAGAGCGCCAGTTTCGTAACAAACCTCAAAAGCGTTTTTTTACTTTTTTTATATTTAAATACATATTGTAACTTTATAATACGAGAATATCAGAAACATTTATCTTATGCGACCTTCTAAAACGAGACAAGTACAGTCGAGACTAATAAACCAGGGAGTGAAATTATACAATAAACTACCAGATAAAACTAAACAAAAGGCTCAGACAAACTTTTCAAAAGATGTAAAAAATATTATTATCAACAACAGAGTATAAATAGAAAAAAAATTACATGATTTTTGTAAAATAAATGTAATAATCCGTAAGGGTTAATAAATACATTTTCAAATGAAAGAATAAAATAAAAAAGAATATTGTCGATTTGTGCGTGATTTTTTTCTCTGTATTTTCAACTAAAGTTGCCTAATTGCGTACATTGGCAATATGTCTGCTTTTACATTTGAAATATTTGTGATGGAACCCGAGCAATATTTTATTCTGAAAAAGTTTTATTACCATGATGTAGTTTTTGAAGGCACTCTGCAGACAAAGCAAAATATTTTACATAAAATTGCAAACCTGGTTTCGTTTTTTTTGGACTTTTCTGACTATTAGACTGGGTCATCGAATTATTCATTATCACGTAAAAGAATATCAAGAACTAGTGACGATTGACGGTACTCACTTTACGATAACTTTTCTAATAACGATAATTTCAATAAACTTTAAGATACAACAAAATGAATAAAAATTTTCCGTTAAATAAAAAGAAATAGGTATATTCAGGCAAATTAAAATAATACAATACTGCCTTGATATTAATTATGTATTTTATTTCAACTTGAAATTTTGACTTTCAACATTGAGCAGTCATCACATGGTTTTATCATTCCTAAAAGCGTCACCCATTAAACTGACTGTTTTGTTATTAGTTCCAGGAAAGGCTAAAAATAAACAAGGATTACTTCAAAATAACATCATCTTAAAATTCCACAAGACAAACTAACACAGAATGTCTGCCATAAAATGTGATGCCTTCAGCGTGAGTTTTGTATCGTCTTTGTGTTTCTAACCACGAAATGACCACAAAATGGGTATGCGGTTTTGCCATTAAACGTGTAATAAAGAAAGCATATTTTGTAAATCATAACACCGCAGATAATCCTTGCAGCGTCATTGTTTGTTCCTAAGATTTAAGTAATTTCCTTTTAAATTGTTTCGATTCCCTAATGGATCATGAAGTCAATTTTATTTAAATTGTTACTGATCTTTTTGTATGGATTGTAGATGATGTCAATGTGTTTACCGAAAGGGAAAAATGTTTCTAAACTTGTTGCAACAGAGAGGGAAAACATTTTTGAGAAGGGAATATGGAAATTTAGCTATTTACAAGGCTTCTGACCTGTCATTGGCTGGGTTAAGATGACACTTTACACACTATGTAAAATTCACCATTCCGCCTGTGTTTAAACGTCCACATTTCCTCAACGCTTCCATCTACTGACTTTCGTGAAGTAAAAAAACTTAAACCCTTATCACGTGAATGATACTTTTCCGGCTGAACCATTTCACCTACTAGGCAACACCTTAAAACAATTTTTCATTTTTTTTACTTCTTCTTATGCCAGTTAGTTCAATCAACAATGTTGTGAATGTTTTTCGATCGGCAGGATATCCTACTTAGGGAGTTATTTAGATATTAATTTTCTAAATAACTCCCTTTGTAGGAAATAAGTATGTTTAAACATATGCAGAATGGTGAATGGTACATAGTGTCTAAAGTGGCCGCTTGCTCGAACCGATGACAGCTCTTAAGCTCTGTAAATGCCTAGACTTCAATATTTTGCTCTTAAAAATATAGTCCCTGTCTATTGCAACAAATTTAAGGTTTTAAAAATAAGTTCTTAAGAATTAAATACGTAAGTACAAGTGCATTCGAATGTTTAATAAACCTTTGTTTAAGTATTGTATTACCTCTTAATGAACCAAATAACATCCGAATTTCATTCATTCAATATTTTATTTAGGAACGGTCTGTCATCCACACATTATAAAAAAATATTAAAGGTTTTAATGGGCTATAGATCACTACATAGGGATCTTCGCATTAAATTAGCTTTGATTTCAGTTTTATTGGTGTGAACTTTCCACCAAATACATTTAATTTTTTATATATTTTATTATGTTTAGATATATTCTTCTTAAAAGTCACCCTAATCACTTAAACTAATAATTAATAAAGGACCAAAGAGAAACCAACCTTTTAGTCTTCCCTTAAGTGGACATAGTCTGATTGTAATCATTGTAAGATACATTTCGAAAATCACAGAGCATGTTTTGATTTGTTTAAATATTCTCGCAAGCTGTTGTAATTTCGTAATTTAATACTATTTTCCATTAGTTTTTAGGTAGGTACGCACATAATAAGCCATGGACGCAATACTTTAAATAACTGGTTCTTAACAAACCTAAAATAAAAGAAAATGATACTTGAACTTGAAGTTTTTGTGTATTCTTAAAAAATATATTTTTTTAATCTAAAATATTCCTAGTTTATTAATATATTTTACAATTAAATTTAATTTTTAATTTACCCTCAATTATTCCGCCTATTTTTTTTATTAAATACAATTAAGATATTTTAAGTTTGTTTAAATCATGGAGGATAAGTCATATATGCGTAATATATCGTTTATTATAATTATAAGATGTTTTAATAGGACGAGAAAGTTTTTTTTATTTTAGGCTTTTTTGAAAAGATATGCGCTTAGATTTCAACACTCATTTTTAAAAATACTGTCCATTTCTGTTTTTTTTAAATTGACCTATGAAGCAACCTAAATTGTTACATAAAAAACATTGAAAGTTGAGATGTTATTCATGATCTGAAAATAAACTGAAAAAAGCTTTGTCTTTTAAAGGTTTGTTAATTTATTTTTACAGCACAAAACCTTCGCCGCGCCAGTCGCAAATGATTAACGGACGATTTTAGCTTTATTTTTAGCACGCCATAGAATATAGAATTACTACTTCTATAGAGAAAAGAGCTTTTATTTGTTATTGTTACTGACAAAACGTCATGGTAGAAAGGATGGCCACGCCTTTAATGAGCTTTACAAGCTTTTAGCAGCAATGAAGCTTAATTTCTCTCAAATTAAAATAAAAGCTCTATTTTAGATTAGAAAACATAACAGCATACTTTATTAGGTAAAGACTTATAGGCTATAAATAAAAATACGTTAAATTTGTTTGTAGGGTCAATTTTTGCTACCACACTAAACGCATGTTCAAAATAATACGATAAAATAAAACAAATGTGTTTTTACATTACAAATTAAATCAAATAATTGGTGAATTATTTCCACCTATAGATGCAGGAATAGAAAGATTTTAATTATTTACCTTCACAAAAATCTACATTGGAAAATATAAAATAATATACCCATGCAAATTATTTTTTTATTTTTTTCATAATTTATTTCTATTTCCTACTTTTGTTTATATTTTTGCTTTTAGTAAATTTAATATTGTTTTTTTAATGATCCACATAATATGTAGGTACCTACACATATGATTTTTTTACTTTATTAATTTCACTTTATATTTTGTAAAATGCATTTCTGACCTTACATTCATGTATGTAGAACATGTAAAGGCCTTCAGAGCGTTTAAATAAATATGGTTGTTCAAGCATTATGATGAATGTATCAAAGGAGCTTCTTAAAATTCCCATCAATAGTAAATATATACTCCTAGACTTCAATATTCTCAAAAATGGTGCCTGTCTCTGATTTTTATACGAGTACAACGTGCATAGGAACCCCTGTCGCATCCGAAGCCACAACGAATGCTATGAGCAAAACGATATATTGGCTTAGTTATAAGGAAATTAAAAAAGAAGAATAAGTAAAATCGCAATGAAAAGTGTAAATAAAAAATATATGTTGAGTGTCAGAATCGAAGAAAAATTAATCATTTTCTCTTTTATTTGTATCTATTAAAAACATATCTGAATCATGCAATTGATAAAAAATCGTAAACAAAATTGGGGTCGCCACTTTGTTTTATAGTTAGATTAACATATTACAACAGAGATGAAGACCATTTAGGATAAGGTAATATAAAAGTCTAGGCATCTACAAGGCTTATGACCTGTAAATGGCTGGTTTAAGTGACCACTTTACACACTGAGTAACATTTACCATTCTGCCCATATTTGAACATCTATATTCCTTCGATTCTTAAGATAAATAAAGTTTTCAGCTCTTTAACTTCACAAACATCAACAGATGAAAGAATCGAAGAAATATAGATGTTTAAATAAGGGCAGAATGGGGAATGTTACTCAGTGTAAAGTGGCCACTTAAACCAGCCATTGACAGGTCATAAGCCTTGTAGATGTCTAGACTTCTATATTACCTTATCTTAAATGTTCTTCATCTCTGTTGTAATAAGTTAATATAAACAGCTCCCCAGAGAGTTGAATCCAGTCCTTGTCTACAAAATTTGGACAAACTCAAAATATTGTTTACAGTTAGATCCTTAATTTTGTTTGTTAAACTAGTTTATACTACGTAAATTTGTACCATGGTACTAAAAATTACATTAAATAAAATAAAATATTCGTCATCACGTAAAAAACACATTTATCTTCAACAAACATGTCTGCTAAAGAACACTAGAACAAAATTTGAAATTCATTGTTGAACAAAATTTATTGTTAGGAAACTTCATTGCAAATGCAAAGTTAATGTGCGAAACAACTAAACTGCTCCATCGATCAATGTGTTTAGACAATAAGGCACTTGTGAAAAAATCAAAAAGTTAACAGGAATACAATGTATTGTTATTCAAAACATAAAGATGTTTAAAGTGTGCCCATTGTAATAATTGTTTTTACTATAAGCGCTACAGAAAAAAAATCGATCAATTTACAATTCCTATCCACATAGAAAATTGTTCTGGATTGTTTGAATCTAAGTGGTAACTGTTCGATATTTTTTTTATAGTTGTTCCTGTTGTATTAAGGGCCGTGAAAAGAAATTGAATTTCGTAACCGTTAATAGTTCATTTGATAATGGAATAATAATAGCGATTTTATGTATTGTTTTTAATCAAAGGACTTTTATAAGTAATTTAATTGTGTGTTATTTTTACATGGGTGCGCACGTGGGGTGCTTGAAAAGTTAATTCACAAACCTTCATTAAGTAGTTATTGACAAGTAGTTGGGTACATATGAATATTATCAAATTTAATTTATAGTTCTTGTGCACTCTAAACATCATTTTGATATTTTTAAAAACGTGCAAATTTTTTACTGGATCTCGAATCGGGATTTTTGAAATAAAAATTTACTGAAACGTTCTTATTTTTGGTATTTTTTTAGTTAGAAACAAATCAATCAATACAAATTTCTGATGACTTGGGTTCCGAACGTCAAACTAGAAAAAGTACTATATCTTCAATACCCATTTGCCGCTGTTTTTCTGACTCAAATAAATCCGTAAAAGTATTACGAAAACATAACCCAAAGTGATTTACAAATAAAAAGATGTATCCTCACTCGCGTTTTACATTTAATCAAATCAAATTTACGTCAATTTTAAATAAAGGGATTCAAACTGTCAGTAGGGTCTCAGTGGGTCACATCTTGCTAAAATGTGTGATTCTATAAAATGCTGCAAACGCCCAGTTGCATTCCACCGGCAATACTGCTGGCTAGTTCAACTCGTTAGCGTCCGTCCCGGGCATTGGGATCACACTCATAAAGGTGTGATCACAGCAGATGAAGAGAGGATGAAAGGCGAGTTTCTGGCGCCTTCAAACCTGAACCAACCAACTAAGGGAAGATAACCCCGAGAGAAAAATCTACCAGAGAAGGCAACAAAAAACCACTCTGGTCATATTTTTCCAGGAATCACTATGACGAGTATCCGCAGCCAGAACAGCGGTTGTTCTGGTTGCAAGACCGAGATGCTTTCTCTGTAGTGATCGCCAACGTCGCCGTCACGTCGGGGGGACCTGACAAGGCACCACAAAAAGAAGTTAAATAAAGACAGTTTTCTCCATTGTTTCTAGTGGACACTAATAATTTGTGTTATTTATAAAATTAATAGTTGGTAGTTAAAGACGAGTTTTTTTTGTGTTTATCTTTCATTTTAATTTTGATTTCTCCAATTTTATTTTATTGCTTACATCACTTTAAAATTTTTGTTTTTTTGTTGTATTTATTTTGTGATCCTTTATAATTTACAAAAAGCAGTGGAAAAAAATGTTCATTAGACAAAAAAATAACCCGAATCATATTTAATCTTTTTTTTAGATAATCAAGTGGTAATTGATGATTGATTAAATTTTTTATGTATTTACATCATTACTATGCAAATAAAAACTATTTTTTCATTACGAATTTTTAAATATTTAATTCAAAACCGTGTTATGAAAGTGCCTTGACTTTGCTTCTTTTTATTACTTTAATTATTGGCAAAAAAATACTTTGAGACAAATTCTTTCATTCAAATTAATTTTCATTACACCAAAATAACATTACAAATAAAACACACTGTTTAAGGCATTGAATTGGGACAGTTTATCAGGACAGGAACCCTTGAGCAATGGCCCGATATTATGAAAGCATAATACTCTCAATCAGCAAGGCAAGAGTATTTTCCTCAACCATAGTTTCACTGATGTGAAAGATGTTGATCTCCGAAGTGATCATGTTCAGCTGCCTGACTTCTCCTGCTTTCGGCACGCGGGCGCGGGTTGGTTCTGGAAGCCAGGAGGTAAAACAGTATGTGCTGACGCTGTCAGAGATATCGATCCGAAAGATTCAAATTGGTATTCTTAAAATTAGCCACTTCTCCATATAACCTTTTATCAGCTTGTAAAAATAGGTCACTGTGAATCTCATAACAAACCATACGACATAACGAATTATTTTTATTGCTTCTTTAATTTTAATGATTATCATAACAAGGGCTATATTTTACAGAGGCGTAATCTAATTATACTTTTATTGTCACTACCTTCGGAAGATGTTAAGCCTAACTAGAACGCGTTTGAATACATTTAAATGATTTCGCCATTATCTCACCTATTTTTAGACCATAAATAATTCTCCTTACATACTACAATAGATTTCCCTAGATAAAAGCACTCAGAAAGGCATTTATAAGATGGACTACCAACTGAAAGTAGTTTTCGAACTCCCTAAGATAGTTAACATATTCTAGAGTTGTTAGACATGCGCTCGGAGGGTATTGTTGTTGCAATAACTACCGTCGATAAATTACGGGATAAAACCCCACGAATTAGTAAAAGCACCCGAAGCTCTTTTTCGTGCACTGTACTTGTTTATTTAAAATATTAAAATGTATATTGTATGCAATATGAACCTGTTATCATGCGACTTAATAGTGAGGGCTAGTTTTTACTATTACAGTCGTACCGTCTTAAAAACTGTCTCTACACTCTACGAGCTTTTTTTTCTTGTAAAGACTTTAGCAAATATAATGATAATAATAATAGAGTATTTATTCAATAAAATACACATGTTATCACAATATCAAATATTATATTATAAGAATAAAAACATACAGTAACAAAACATATTTGTCCCGATAAACAATCAAATAATATAAATTTTATATTTGAAGCACTAACTTTATGGTTATTCATTATAATAAAATAACTTTGTTTTTAACCACTAATTTTTTTTGTTTTAAAAAACGAAGAAGTTTGTTTGCTTTAAAACCAGTCAGTGGAAAAAAAAAATAGTGGTTTAAAACAAAGTTGTTTTATTTATTTTATTATTAAATAATAGTTTACCATCGGGTAGCCAGACAATAGTTTTTATTAAGATTCAAACAAAAGAGTACAGACATAATATTGTACACGTGTCAAATGATGAACTCATATATATTTTTTTGTTTTTGGTGCCAAAAAAAACAGTATTAAGAAGAAAGAAAGAAAGAAATAAACTCTGTATCGTATATTTATAAAAAATGGCCCTAAAACCCAAGAACAAAATACTGTAGGTAATTTATTTATTTTTTATATTGTTAAAGAAAATAATTAAGATTTTTAGCGACAAACACCACAAATATAAAAAACGATTTTCTGATAAACCAGTTTCGTGGTTTAGGGAGTTTTTTTTTCCTTCATTAAAAATGTATTATTTAAGAACTCGCCTGATCAACAATAACAAACGACTTGGTGAAATATTGTTACCTGCATAATCTTCATATACGTTTTTATTTGCATCATTTTGATAAACAAGATAGTTTGTAGAGTATTTAATTTGACGATTCTTAACTCGTTTAAACTGATAAAATAATCAACAATATTTTGAGTTTGTCCAAATTTTTGTAGACAAGGACTGGATCTCTGTTGTAATATGTTAATATAAACAGCTCCCCAGGGAGTTGAATCCAGTTCTTGTCGACAAAAAATTGGACAAACTCAAAATATTGTTGATAAATTACCTGGTCCATGAAGAAGTATAGAAATTGAAAAAATAATATTTTCAGGCATTGCCTAGTATGTAGGTGAAATAATTCAATTCGTTGAATCTCACCTGCATAAATAAAGGTTTCAGCTCTTTAACTTCACAAACATCAACAGATGAAAGAATTGAAAGAATATAGATTTTCAAATATAGGCAGAATGGTGAATGTTACACAGTGTGTAAAGTGGCCACTTAAACCAGCCATTGACAGGTCATAAGCCCTGTAGATACCTGGACTTCTATATTACCTTCTCTTAAATGTTCTTCATCTCTGTTGTAATATGTTAATGATAAAATTTTTAAACAAAGTTACATTAAACATTATACTTGTTTATTATGTAGATATTATTACGTATGTTTATACAATCAAAATGTTTTCCGGTATTGAAATTTTTTGTTAATTTTTTTTACTGGGTAATACAAATAATGGTGAACTATTGAAGTAGTGCAATTTTTCTTTCATGTTTATAACTAAATACGACTTCGTTCTTTATAATAAAACTTAAAATCGTTAGTGGAGAACCTTTTCGTTTCACGACCTCACGCCCTGAGGGCAGTTCTACCGCCCTTAATGCCCGAGGCTTGGTGAATTCATTTGACCAAAAAATTAAATTTCCCAAATCTAATTTTTGTACATTGTATTGTTGTTAGTACCCCATTGACTGAAGGGTCTAAAAGAAAGTGTTGGAGCGTTTCAAATCCTGACCAAACATTTTTGTAGAAATATATATTAAAAAACAAATCTACAAATTCCGGTTTTTATCGCTAGCGGTAACTTGGTGCTAGTTTTAAAACCTATTATTTATATTTACTTATATCCTCGTATAAAGAATACAATATATTATAAACTTTTCGTAGAAGAAAGTTATCAGTTCTTTCAAACAATGCTTTCTGTATATTCTTTGACGCAAAGAACGCTATCGATTTTTCAGTGACCTTAAATCAATGAAGAACTTCAGCCCTACGGAAAATTGTATACAAAAATTTTTTTCTTGCGCTCGGTAAAAATTAGAGCGTTAAATAGTAGCGTAAAATTTCTTAAAAATGTACGAAAAAAAATATAAATATTTTAATAAAGACGTACTACTTTTTTGACGTCGATGATATAAGAGCTTTGAAGGGTATCCGGTTTGGTCACCGTAAGCGAACCAATCGGAAGAACTGTCATAGAACAACCTCTGACGTCACACGCGGAGTTATTTCAGAAATACAAAACTTTAAAAAATCATAGCGCTGATAATACGATGTATAAAAATAAAATTATAAAAAATTGGGCTTAGTTAAATATTCCATTAACAAATAAAAATATTTAAAAAAGACACTGCACTTCCTCATTAACTTACAATAAAAAAACATTTTGAAAAATGATCGCTTACTTTTTTTATACGATTTAAATAATTCGATGACATTTTGACGACTTTTTTTTAAAATTCACATTTTGGTTTTTCTTATATTTCACCCAAATATGTCAATTTTAGTGACCATTTTTAACGAGTTGTAAATAACTCACAATTAAAAAACGGAAAAAGTTGTGGTAGAGTGGGGTTTGAACTTTGAATCTCTGATCTGTGAGTCCCCAACACCAGCCACGGGACCACAACTTGATTCTTATTTAATACCCTTTTTTGTACTGGCTCTGAGTCTCATGGAACATGTTTTACATAACACGGCATTTCATAGGATTCTATTTACCATGTCGTAGGAGGGTTACCTGTACATCGAAATTGATACAATAATTTTAAGGCATTCTCAAGTAGAAGAATTTATACTAAGTTGTTATCTAAATCTCTCTTCTGCACTTCCAACCACATAATTATGTTTTTTTTTTTTAATTTAAAATTTAAAATAATATTTTGCGTCCTTTATAAATTAAAGTCATAGTAAAAATTGGATGGATTTATTTATAACTTATCTCATATCTAATGAAATAAAAATATATAATCCCTGGATTTAAAAAAATAAATATATACATATATACGAATCCTTAAAGGTCACTAAGTTGTTTTAAAGTTAAACAAACAGTCAATACAAAACATGATCATTGAATACAAAACGTATCTACATTCTGAAAATACCGTAATTACAAAGGATCCCAGGAATCGGCAGAAATGGAGAACAGGTTATTAAGGATTAATCTGCTCAACCGCAGGGTACAGAGCTGGTCTAGGTGAGACCTCAACTGCTTGAGGTCATGAGACTAGAAAACAGAAAACGTGTCTTGTCCTATTGAATTCAATTTCATACTCAATGATTTTAATATATCTAAAAACAAGCCATTAAAAAAAAAAACAGAAAAACAACTAAACCCCAGGTTCTTAATATATTATGTTTATGATTAAAATTCAAGATTTTCTTCACTACTTAAAAAATTAATTAAATTTTAGTAAAAAATCTAAATTTTAAACTAACCAAATGCAAACGAATTGAGAGTTTTTTTTTTTGTATAAGATATTGAGTCCCATTTTTTTATGTTATATGAATGTAATCAGATACGTTTACTTATAACATAACTGGCGTAGGTATGTTTATACATAGTAAAGTTTGGTATTTTACTTTTAGCTTTTAATTCAATATTGTTACATGTTTAAACAATTTCTCAAATTGTTACTACAATACTAAATACATACCTGTTTAGTCGTATGTAATTTATTAGATATAAATTGTAAATTCTTAAATCGTCAGACTTTACCGGGTCGGAAACAAGTATATGTTTCGTTTTCTAAATGCTGTAAAAATCACTTTGACTTTTCCTGTTTTTCTTACTTATACATTAATGTTAACTACTGTAAACTTTCACTTTTTCCCCAAAACTGTTTTAATTTTTCAAACATATTTACTCCTTTTATGCATTATTTTATCTTTATTTATGACCTCAGTTCCACATTCACCACTTCCCTTATTATTGAAAGCGGTTTTGTATATTTATTTTGGTTTTTGTTAGAAAAGGTTTTTCACTGATATTTTGTTGTGTTATATTTAGTTATAAAGGTGTAACACTTAGTGTTTTTCTTAATGTGTGTTTTTTTAAGAAAACTGTGAAAAAAAATTTAAGTCCCGTATAAAGTTGGGAATGTAATTCATATGTATTATAATGTGTACTAAATGGTATATATATAATAATAAAATAATATGTAGTATATCTATAAAACATATTGGAATTGGATTCTATAAAAAATTGTTTATTAAATAAGTAACTTGTTATTTGCAAATATACATAAAATGTGTCATGTAAAGGCCTTAAAAAAATAATTGTAAGTTGTATTTATGTATTTTTTGCATGTAAACGCCGGGTCGTGCCCTCTTATTACTGCACTGAAACTTAACTCCATAGATTTGATCTTAATTAATTAATTGTACAAACGCTAATATTTATTTACAAATCCAGTATTAATTATTAAATTCCTTTGCTTATTCAGACTACGTAAACCAGTTCATGAATTCAGATCTGATTAAAGAAATGTACTTACAAACGGAACAAATAATAATAATAATACGGTATAATCCGAATTTTTTTTAATCAACTTCCTGCAGCCATAAATAACTCCACAAGTGACAATGTATTTTATAAAAATGTTTGCAATTGGTCGCTGCACATCGACAGGGACGAGGTTATCAATTTTTTTAAAGTTCGAGAGTAGCAATTAGCAAAAATTGACAAATCTGCCTTCCTTCAATACTTTTACTTTTATTCGCTTTTTAATATTTTAAGGTTTTTTCATTATATTTATTTGTATTATTTAATTTAGTACTCAATCTTATTTGGCATATTATTTATTACTTCTATTTCTTACTACAGTGTAGAGTGAGTTTATAGAAACTATTTCGCAATTGTCATTTCAATAATGTTTTTATATATTTATTATTTTCTTTTAATTTAAATGTATATATATTTTTTTTAATACTACTAAATTTGACTTTTATTCTTTTATTTTGTTGATTTCAATGATACTGTTATTTTGTATATTTGATTATGTATGAATCTAAATTTATACAATTTTATAATTTACATTTTAATATTTTTGTCTAATTATTTTTTTTCAAATTGTATTCTTTAGAATTTTATTACTTATTACTTATACCTTTTTATTTTCTGGATTCTTATTATATTGCATTACATGTCATTATATTTAATTCTAATTAATTTTACTATGTATTTTTTATTGTTAATTATTATGGCTTGACACGGGCACAGCCTAAAAATCCTTAGTAAGTTCACTTATATTTAAAAGAGTGTAATTTAACAAAAAAAATACAAAATTTATTTGATCATTTAGCAATTTAGTGTTCGATTCCCATGTATTTTTTTGTTGTTGTTTATTTTAATATAGAAAATTTTTCTGAATGATGTTAGCCAAAGTCATTAACAAATTAAGGTTTTAAATCTTAATTTATATCCCGCTTTGTATCCATATAATATTAATATTAAAACACTCGATATCATTGTCCACAATGAATTTTTTTTCCAAAAAACGCACGCGAGATTTTGTCACACTTAACTAAAGCAAATCGCGTAATTGAAAAGCCCACAGTTCAATACATAAATAATGCAGGATGTTCATGTGTAGAGATTAACATTTTTGCATAGTAAGTATTATACACAAAAAGAATGTTATCCCATTTCGCAAACCATGTCCACTCGCTCAAGTCGTAAACAAGACAAATTACTCACGGCCGCGACTACACAGGCATTCAACAGTCAGGGACCACTCCAAAATATTAATTTATGGCTTTTATAAATCGTGTTGTACCCGTGCATGGATTCTGCACAGTCTCCACCAAAAGTTTCGTGGGGTATTTATTTAACGTATATCTCAAGAAAAAACATCCTTGAAAAGGGTGAATGCGCCACAAAATATTGCTATTTAAACTTACCTTCTGAACTCTGATCAAAATGTAAGAATTTAACCGTGGATAACAATACATTTTCCTACGGCAATGAGGTACTGACCGTCTCCGCAAGTGCTTGTGATTCTGTTTCGCCGCGCGATTGCTGACAAGACATTTGCGTGATGGCAATTGAAATTCTTGGACCCTTGCACCGCGCAATGAGGAACTTCAGCTTCACGGGGAATTGGATGTAAAAAATATTTTCTTGCGCGCGGTAAAAATTGGGGCATTAAATTTTACTACAAAGTTTCTTGAAAATGTACGAAAATAATTATAAAAAATCTTTATATAAAAAGGAACTACTTTGAACGATGTCACTGGTTCATTTGAATCAACCAATGATAAGAGGAATGTTAGGAATGCTGGTTCGATTCCCGCCAGTTGCAAGAAAGAAATCCAAGAAAGATTTTTCTATACACCACAACACCCAAAACAATTTCTCAATTGTTTTGGGTGTTGTGGTGTATTTTTCATTACCTCCTTCTATATCCCCTCTATCCCAACTGCTGACAAGCCTAAAAAAAGAAGCTTGGCGGGTTATTCCTTTAAAATTTTTTTTTTTTTAATGAACCAATCGGCAGAACTGACAGAGAATAAGCGGAAGATAACCTTTGACGTCACACGCGGAGTTATTTCAAAATTATAAAACTTATAGAGTTGATAATACGAAATATGAAAGTAAAAAAAATTACTTTTGCTTGGTTTAATAGTCCATTAGTCCAATAGTCCATTAATAAATTTTAAAAATTTAATAGTCCAATAATTTAAGTTTAAAAAATTTAATAGTCCAATAGTCCATTAACAAATTTAAAAAATCCACTGAACTTCGTCATTGCTTATTACTTGTTTAATCATACGAATCTATCGTGTTGTTGCGCGCTACTATTCAAGTTACAAGATCTCAGTTCAAACCATCATCCCAGTTAGCCTGACCACCGACAATAATGTGGATATCCAGTATAAGGTGAGTTTCTGTTGTCATTTTGTATTGGAGTTCAGAGCATTGTTGATAACGCAATTTGCAATCAAAACAAAATGAAACCGTGATCCAGCGACTTGTTGATTGGCGCCTTTTAATCTTCCGATAGGCGGCATGATCAAAAATATTGTGATCTATCATTGACTGGTACAACCATCCAAATTTCCTTGGTTTTTCCCTCTGTAAAGTAAAATGCACATTTTAGCCAGAAAGTATGTCAAAAAGTTCAATAGATATTCATTGATATACATGTATACACTAGATGCAGCACTAAGAACCCGTCTTGTGTTCCATCCATCTAAAATTCCAGAACCTTACTTGAAGTCAGTCAATGTGAAGCAGCATGAAAAGGCGCAACATATTGCTTTAAATTCGTAGTAAGCGGGCATAAATGTGTATTTTTTACTCTATTACGCATTTTGCATGGCAATGTGCACAGCGATAATTTTTTGGGAAATAATTTCAAAACCTTAATTTTTTGAAGCATCATTTATATTTAATTATACTTTAGCGTAGATGTTATACTTTTTATATTTAGAAAAAAATCCGTTCATAAAAATGGATCGTAACAAATATCAATATTTGACAAAAAAAAAGTTCGAGGTCTGAGTATTTGAAGTTTAAACAGGAATTTGCAACTTGAATTTATAAGACAAAAGCAACATCAACAAATAATATTTTGAGTATGCTCAAATTTTTGTAGACAAGAACTGGATTTCGCGCCCAGGGGAATTACCATCATCGGAGTTAGAAAACATTTTAGAGACGGAAATTTTGGCCTCGTGGTGTAATGGTCAGTGCATTTGCCTACCATGCAAAAGGTTTCGGGTTCGATTACCGACATGGTTGACTTGAAATATTTATTTTAAAATGGTGTTTTCCCACTAGAATATTTCATAAGCCCTGGACTGGTACCTGAAGCGTAAGACTGATCATCTTACCTTCATGTAACAAAAATTATCAAGATACGCTGCGGTTGGTGTAGCAGTGCAGTGCCTTATGCACCATTAGGTGCAAAAAGGGAATGATGACGATGAATGCGGAAATTCGGAAACAAGTCTTGCGACTAGTTCTTGAGTAGGTAAAGTGACCACTATCACACTATTTTATATTGACAATTGTACTTTTATTTTTAAATCCTTTAATCCAATTTATAAAAGTAAAAATAATATATTTAAATATTCAAACCTGAAATCAAGTCAATGGTGTAGTAGATATCTACTATGTTTATGGGAAAAAGGTATTATGGATGTCTAAGCACAGGGCTTGCGGTCTGTCATTGGTTGGTTAAAGTGATCAATTTACGCACTGTGTAACATTTACCATCCTGCCGATGATTGAGTACCAACATTTCCTCAAATTTTTCTTCGTTGACTTTTGAAGTTAAGGAAATTTAATTCTTTTCTCAAAAATGTTTTTCCTTTCCGATGCAATAACAAGCAAACAAAACAACATAACAAACCATCACTTTCCCGTGAGAGTAAACAAAAACAATAGAACCCCATATCACATTGTATTTTCATGCAGAACTCGCTTCCTCTACATTCAAACATCATGCACGTACACCGATAATTCCGACTCTTGACATGTTCATCTTCAAGTACATATTGGATTTGGTCATCCCATGTATTTCTTGGTCTCCTTCGTTTCCTGAATCCATCAACATTTGCATCGTAGCTCTTTTAAGCCATTCTTTTACTGTACATTCGCTCTACATGTTCAAACCAACGTAGCACCCCTTTCTTGATTTTGTCGATAATGCTAGTCAGCCTAAAAAGGGAAAGAGATTACGTCTTCATTTTTATATCAAACTTAGTAATGCAAAAAATTTTAATATTTATAACTCCCCTGGGGATATAATCCAGCCTTGTCTCAAAACATTTTTTTTTTTTTTAAGGAATATTTTTTTATTCTATTTTGAGGCTTGTCAGCAAGTGGGATGGAAGGGATATAGAAGGAGGTAATGAAAAATACACCAATTGAGAAAAAATCTTTCTAGGATTCTTTTCTTGCAACTGGCGGGAATCGAACCCGCGACGCCAGTTTCACAGTTGGCCATCTAACCAACTACGCCACGGCGCCTGTCACATTCAAACAAATATTGTTTTAAATTAATGAATTCCCTGTTTATTCTATTTTTAAATAAAACTTCGTAATGCGCAGACTGTACGCAGAAAGTGGTCAAACAAGGCGACAAGTTAGTGATCATTTCGCCCCGCAAACATAATGAGGAATTAAATTATAATTTTACGAATATATCATGGTTGTATAAATATATTCCGTATTATCAAAATTCTTTTTCCAGCTCCCAAATATATGGTGAGAGTTTTTATCAAAACGAGTCTTAGCGACACTACTTTTAACGATGCATTGTTGTTTTCATTTATTATTTTTACTTATTAAAATGTTGTGACTCCAAATATAAACATTTTACTTATTTAATTGTAAATAATACGAACATTGCTAATTACAAAGGTCCTCAATTACCTTCAAAAACTACCGTCTGTGTAAAGGTAACTGATTTAGCTACATTTATTTTACGATATGAGTATGACATAGTTACACAATATGCCATCATTATCCTATGCACACCCAATGGTGTACAGGGAACTGCATTGGTTTACGTATAAAACAACCTCTCTGTAAAGCAACGCGTATGGGAATGAAACTTAAAATACACAGAATCGAAAAACAACAAACACGAATGTTGATGTCATTTTCCTATTGGCAGAATGGTGAATGTTACTCACTTCTTATCTTTTCATGGTCATGTCATACCATATTTATATGCTTTAAACTTTTTAATAATTAAAAAAGAATGGCTCCCGCTCAGACGCTGAAGTCTTTGTGGGCATTTTTTCCAATGTATGTTATTGTTTAATTTTTAAGATGTATTTGTCCAAAGTCTATTTTTGTCATTATATTTCTATGTAAATATATGTATGGAAAAATAAACAAATTATTATTTTTTTTTTTTTAATTGGAGAAATCTAATATTGTTATTGATCTCGTTAGTGTTTGTCATTTCTCTGCACGCAAACCTTTGCACCTGCATACGGCACTGTATTTGTAAATCAAATTCAGCGTATTTTGATTATCTGTTACATCAATTAACGTAAGGTGATCAGTCGTACGTTTTATATGCTAGTCTAGGAACAATTACAAATTGCACTTTAAAAAACTTTTAAAATCAATATTTCACGTCTACAATTATATTTTATAATTATATAATTATATAATCTACAATTATATATTCACCTTATAGGCGAACGCGCTAAATATCCATCTTTACTTGAGATATTTTTACCTGAGAGCAGCCAGAGAGTCGAAAACACTCCTCCGGGATTCTGGTTCTATTTTGCATACAGAACTGTATTTTTTTCTGCCTTAACAGAGCCCAAAGCATTGTTGATTTAATTTTTTAACAGTTTTTAGTCTCTGGATATTGCTTTTACGCACTTACGAAAAAAAATACACACGTTTCGTTCATTCGTAAAAGGAAAGCTTGAACCGCACACGAAACGGAAGAATGCATAATATTTCTCATCAGTCAGAGAAAAACTTCTCCGCCCATCGTTGATGTAGCGATGGAGGAACCCGCGGTGAGGGCGTGAAGAGGGGATGGTCACTCTCAGGGGGGTTAAAACTATTTAGAGGTGAGAGCTTAAAGTCTACACATTTCCCAAAGAACATTCTAGGAACATTATTTACCCATTACTACACTGTACCAATGGTAACGCCTCTATCGAAATTCCTAATCAAGCAACAAATACGCATTTATGTATTATAAATCCCGCCTTGCATTATCGCAGCACGTTGAAATCATTATTCAACACGATTATTGTTACTTTATCGCGATAAGGAATAGGTGTCAAGAATAAATTAATACAAATTGACTTTCACACGAAAACAAGTTCCGATTCATTCACACGCAAAACCCTGTTTTTAATACCCTAGATACATATTGATGCCATACTTACAGCATATTGTGTAATAGTGTTTATCAATATATCGAAAAGACGCCATTTTGGAACTATCTGAGCATTAATCACAGAATACGCATTGTGTGTGCAGTATTATATTTTATTAGATGGCTCTACAATAGATATAAGAGTAATTTATTTGATAAATGAATTGTTTACGTACCATTCACTGCGTAACAACCCTCGCCTTACTGCTTCGTATTCAAATATTCGGAAAGCCATTTACTCTACAAATTAACTTACTTTATTTAGGAAACTTGTTACAACTTGTTTGGAAGTTTTAGTGCCACTTTTGAAAAATTATACTGTAATTGAATGATTTGAAACATGAAAGCTCCTTAAAAGTAAAGTGTTATTTAATATGTCATGAATTTACATCATATTTTTATTTGAAACCTGGGCTGGTATTCTGAATTTTCTCTACCACCTAGAGAGTGATTCATTTAGGGATTTTTATTTTTTGCATACGTTTATATTTTGCTTACTATATGGCCGCACTAATGACTAAACGTCAAATAAATATGAAAACGTAAAATCGAACATAATGATTTTCATTTAGAACATTATTGCGACCTTAATCATTTAATAGACCAAACCGTATTCGTTTTTTTTCCGTTTATTTGATAGTTTTATACATCACTTGACGTTTAATCATCAGTGTGGCCGATTGTATGAAGTAAAGTGTTGTTGCATAAAAAATATATAAAATCCCCGAATCAACCAATCTCTAGGAGGTAGAGAAGATTCTGAATACCAACCCTGGAAAGAAAAAAACACATTACGGACAAAGTTTTTCAAAAAATTTTTAATAGAGATAAAAAAAACCTCGCCAACCAGCGACTCTAAAGGGGAAAATATATTCATTTTTTTTATTTTTAAATCAACTCACTGATTTGCTATATGTAGTTTGCATGAAGACATTTAAAAAAAAATGTATCCTTGAGTGCGTTTAGTGTACCAATGCAGTGCCCTATGCACTATTAGGTGCAAAAAGGGAATGATGATAGATAACTTATATAGCACCATTTGCGTAAAACTTTACCTTAGAGTGCTTTACAATGTGATTCGACGAATATTGATTTTAGTTTGACTTAAAGTTTTAGGAAAAAAAATTGTGAAACAGGTTATTTTGTCATCACATGTTACATATTTATTTAAATGATTTTGATTACAAGTGGGTTTTAAGTTATTTCCGACACATCCCTTCACTCTCACAGTTTCACACTTCTGCTAGGAGAGCATTCCATGCCATAGGGCGTGCAACCGCAAATGCCCGCTCACCGAATTTAGTGTGCAGATTGCTTAGAGGTATATTAACTTTTCCTCTTATAGATGTAGTTGATCTGAGCGTAAGACGTCCGTGAGCTAATGCATCTGGAAAACAGATTTATTTTAGTTTTTTTTTGTTCATAAATAATTGTCGCCACGGCGCCGGCGTTTAAAACAGACTGCAAGCGAGTAATTTTATTCATTGGTAGACCAGAGTTGATACTAATAGATAAAAAATATTGACAAAGTATTGCAATAGTGACAAAGAAATGTTTTCTATCTACAGGGTGTTCTTTAAACCCTGTCACATCCGAAACTACAATGACCAGTATGGACAAGAAGACATATTAGCATGTATAAAAAAATAATTGACAAAGATTTTTTTTTTAAATAAAATATTTAAAAAAACAAATGTTTGCTTACTTCTGCAGGGAAGAAGTGAGGGGAGCGCGACGCAGTATCAGACTCCCCCCTTCCCCTCCTCGCTTCTCCCTGCAGAAGTAAGCAACCATTTGCTTTTTTTAAATTTTAATTTTTTTATTTTATTCGTTCTAAAAAAAATTTTTCGTGTGCCAATATGTCTTCTTGCTCATACCGATCATCGTGGTTTCGGATGTGACAGGGTTTAAAGAACACCTTGTATATGTTGAAGTTTTTTATTGAAATTTTATTTCTTAAATTATGTTATGTTATGTTTATACAATCTGTTTAAAATTTTCCTGATAGACGTATTTTCGATTGATAGATCGTAAGTTACATTATAATACCGTTAATTCAATAATAATATCTCTGAGTTCTTCTCTTAATTTTAAAGTGTCGTCATGCCTGATGTTAGTTTTGTTAGTTTCACTTACATTTTAAATCTTCGCTTACTTAGTCTTCAACTCATGGGAAAAATGTAATCCCTTTGAAGGGTGACTACTGCGAACTCCTTTACAAGTATAATACTAGTTCAAAAAGTACTAACGCAACTCCGCACAATCAATCCTCTATTGAAGAAACAAGATATCCCAACGGATTTTAATACCATTCGATAAAAAATCAGCTTTTACTGCGCGGGATTATAATATATTTTTTGTGTTAAGCTCAATATTTATTCTGCTAAAATGGAGCATCTGCAACACCTACCTATAGGCAATACATTAAAAACATTTTATTTTTGTTAAATGGTTGATTTTAAAATATCAATCAAGTAAAAACCAAGTTAAAAATACTTCTAGTAAGGTTGATTAAGCACTAAAAGCTTATTGACGCTTTTCTAAAATAATGAAATTAAGGAATTATTCCAAAAGCTTCATCATACATTTCTCGTATCTTGGCGAAAAACTATCAAAGCTTTTCAACGGCCTGTCGAAGAATTTTTTTATTTTTTTTATTTAGCTGAAATACTCAATATTGATGAAATCAAAGAATCCTAAGTTTAACATCAATCTAACTGTATAAATATAAATCAATGGTAGATTTGTGGATGCGAATGGTCTGCCTCACAAAATTGTCACAGCATTATCTGTTCATGCAAACAAATTATTACGGTAGTAATAGTAGTATTACTGTAGAGGTAGGAAGAGAAAATAGAACGCCATATCACTCTGTCTTTGCCTACAGACATCGCTTCCTCTACATCTTTTCATGCCGACATTGTTTTTGGTAGCTTATTATATGCCTACCTAAGGTATAGTTTTACATTTATTTTTTTTGACTGGCAAGTGTGTAGGATTTTATGCATGTGGATGCATGGGAGCTCCTATCCAGTTGAACGTTGACAGAAGAAAACGAAGATATGTATAAACGGAGTAACGGAAAGCGTAGCTGCGTAGAAAATTTGCCTTATATCACTGTGTACTGTGAACTAGACAACATGATGGAACTCATTGTATGAACTGCATGTCGCAACTGAGGAAGCTAGCACTTACATATTTTCCAGTATTCATTTTATTTCCAGATGAGTTGAGGTCGTATTCTGATTTCCGTGTTTCTCAGCGATTCTTTTGTTCGCTCGTATCAGCAGTTCGTTTATAGTAAATTGAATGTTTTGATAATATTAATTGTGTACATTCAAGGAATGTATGATTCAACTTCTTAATTGTCCTTAATACGATAGTAGGGACTGACACTGAGAACTAGTTTTCGGGTTATTCCTATTAGTTTATGAATAAAAACTTCATTTTAGGTTATAAGAAGTAAGGTCAAACACGAGTCGTGACGATCCTAGAAATCTTCTCCAAAGTGGCGACAAAGAATGATTCTTTTCATGAAATGTTATAATTTTTCAATCGCACAATAGTATAATACGACCGCCTATCGCCATTATTGATTCGGCTCCGTATTTCCGCACAACTGTCCCTTTCGGGGGCCATTGTTACAATTACGGAGGTAAGAAAAGAAGTGACAATGTTTCGCCCGAGGAGCTTCTCGCCGAGGGAGACAGCCACAATGGGGACGAGAAGAAGGAATGAATGAAAAAATGATAGGAAAACAACGAGAGAATGAGAAGAATGGGGGACAAAAATCGAAAAGCACCCAACATTCAGGCGTCACAATTGAATTATTATTCGTTTTGATCCATTTTAAGATTCAAAACCCTTGGGCAGATTTTAGAGGCCGTCACGATTTTAGTTACAGCAGTAAAAATATCTAGAGCTTATAAAATAAAAACAATATTCAATATTACATCATTATTTATTCGTTGAGTCTTACTATTGATTTTATTTTTTCAGTAAAAAAACATTAATGTTTCTGTTTTTACCGTGAGTTTTTTTGGCATTGTTCGTTTCGCTGTAATTTTGTTTCCATTAATTATTAATTTTTTTGTTTTATTTTTTCTTTTTATATTAATTATTTCTTAATTGTCTCTCCACCTTTGAACTAGGATTAAATTATAATAATAATAATTATTAAATAGAAATTTAGTTTTTGGTAACTAGATTATGGGTTTGTATTTTTTTCCTTTATCACTGGTTAAATATCTATCAATCCTTATAAACTATTAAAATTCGGAATTCATTTACCAATATTTGGTCATGCTCAAAATGTTGTTAATTATTTGCATTAAAATTAATAGCGCTGTTTTACTATGGTCTACTTATTTAATTATTTCTACAACCTCAAAATTCTTATTACCTCATCATTTCATCTACAAGTAACTCGTCGTTAGTCGATCTTTGATTGAGCACTGTAGATGATCATTATTAAAAATATTTTAAAATTTGAATATCGTTCACAATAACATCATTTTTTATATTAATTATATGGTTCAGACGAATAACAAACCATACATTATTTGATAAATGCTTTAACAATTGGTAACAAAAAAATGTTCAAAAAGGCTATAAAAAAATCGATATTGGAGCTGGGTAGAAGTAAAATGGATTGTCTTATTTGCCCAAACAAACTTAATCAATTGCTCCACAAATGTATAGTTTATGTTATTTTTTTGTTCTTTTATTGTGTGGTTTTAAATATAAATACTATAGATAAACATAAATGAAATATAAACATAAATACGTAGTGTATAAAATTGTCTGTACATTTTGTTAATTACCTCTTTATATTAAGTTTTTTTTGTATATTCTCACATGTAAGAATATTTCTTAAAAGGGTATATTGTTAAGTGTCTTCGGCACGGGTAACTTCAGTGAGGTTATTTTATTTTAATTTTAATCATTTTTTATTACGTGGAATAAATAATTAAATATAATACAAGAATTGCTTGATTCAATGTTTTCCAAACAAATATATTTCGAATGTATTGGTTCATTTATGCATTATAAAAATATTTAATAATTGATTTTATACGGTTTTGGTATACAGGACGTAATTACAAAACGCTGTAACAAAAATTGCAAGGAAAAAATGTGTGCCCAATTCTGTAGAATAGTAGATCACAATAATCATACTTTAGTATTGTAGAAACGAGGATAATGGAAGACGGGGAAATAAAAGTATTAAAATAGTGAAAACTTTTGGCACCGCGTTGTTTTATTGTGTCGTAATACATATTATCATCATCGCCATTTATTATTCACTCCCTAGTTGGAGCAAACAGACTTGATGCCTTGTAAAATAGGCTAGCGTGGTCAGGGCTGTCTTAGGAGACATCTTGTGAAGCAATAAAGTGGAAGTGAAAGAATCCAAGATTTGTCATTTTATTCAGATAACAAATATAAGTATACAATATAACGACTCAATACAATTTTCATATCAATTAAATACATATATTTGAAACAAGTTTAAACGAATATTTGATATTTTCAATACAAACCTCTTAATGCATCAAAATATAATCACACTCATTATTTTTTGGAAAAGTGATGAATTTATTTAAAAATATATTATTAAATTGAACTTTGTTTTCTTGGATACGTGTTTTTGTTAATTTCCTCACATTTATAAATAATATATTGGAGAATTTATTGCCAAATGGCAACATCTTTCAACCACCTGATACTAACAATATTTTGAGTTTGTCCAAATTTTTGTAGACAAGGACTGGATTCAACTCCCTGGGGAGCTGTTTATATCAACATATTACAACAGAGATAAAGAACATTTAAGAGAAGGTAATATAGAAGTCTAGGCATCTACAGGGCTTATGACCTGTCAATGGCTGGTTTAAGTGGCCACTTTACACACTGTGTAACATTCACCATTCTGCCCATATTCGAACATCTATATTCCTTCAATTCTTTCATCCGTTGATGTTTGTGAAGTTAAAGAGCTGAAACCTTTATTTGGTGAATGTTACACAGTGTGTTAAGTGGGCACTTAAACCAGCCATTGACAGGTCATAAGCCCTGTAGATGCCTAGACTTCTATATTACCTTATCTTAAATGTTCTTTATCTCTGTTGTAATATGTTGACACCTGATACTATTTGAAATCCCTCATTGTAAATCCAATCCCAGACTCACGCTAAGACACTCATTTTGCAAAGCTCCAAGACAGTTCAATGCATTGCATTAGGATTATAAGATAGAAATTAATTATTTGAATTTGTTTCGGTTCAAATTCCTTTTTTTAATGAAAAGTATATACTTACTTTTTTTTTTTCTTTTTTTTTGACAAAACATTTATGTTCTAAGCATTATGTACCATTATACATTTTTTTCATGTCTATTGTTTTCAGTCAGTAACATTTATTGAAATTTAAAATAAAACGCATACCCACACACAGGTCATACTTATTTTTATATTTATTTTATAGTTTATGTTGTATTTGCAACTTATGTATACTTATTGTAAAGATTATTTTTTTAAATCTTATTTTCGTGCAACAAAAAATATCAGGGTCCACTGCGGTTAGTGTACCAATGCAGTGCCCCATGTACCATTAAAAGAAAGGGAATAATAAAAATAAAATATAAAGGTATTAAAATTGGCGTGTGATTTTAAACCTAAAATACTGAATGTAGTTCTAAGTCCATAGAATGAAAATAGTACCTTGAATGGACAACAATGATAACTCAACAAGAATGGAATTCAATAAGCAATGTTTTGTCTTGCTTTAGGCAATATGTTGTATGTATTTGTATATTCAACGCAGATGGTTTTGTGCGCAGATAAATATCATTCTTTTATTGTCGGCCTCCGTGGTGTAGTGGTCAAGACGCTTGACTCACGCACGGAAGGTTCCGGATTCGATTCCCGGTGAGAACACAAAAATTAAAATGTGATTTTTCTCAAGCCTGGTTGTTCTGTAATGTAATTCACCACTGTAATGGGCCTCCTGGCCTGTTGTGATGCAAAAAAAAGAAAAAAAAAATTGTATCCGAATTTTCCAAATTAAAAGTAGAACTCTTTTATCCACTTCCATAATATAATAAAAAGAGTTTTAGTATTATTTTTAGTTGGGTAAATTTTATGTTAATAAAATAAAGCCTCTCATTAAAAAACCAATTGGAAAAAACAAAAACTTACAAAATATCTCCCTAAGTTTAGGGGAATACTCTGTTAACCACGCAATTTTAACGAATTTACTTAACTATATTATGCCTCGACATGTGATTTAAATTAAGATTAATGGAAGAAAGTACATGCAATTAATAAATATTCACGCTTTTGCTACACGCTTTCCCTACACGCAGTCTCCCTTAGTGCCTTCATCCCATTTTGTGTACCTTACAATTTTGTTGTAATTGTTTGAAACATAGTAAAAACTTTTTTTAATACAAAGAGATAATTTTATCAGTTTTTTCAGAATGAAAAATTATCTATTTTCGGCAAACATGTAATTCTCGAAGGTCATAAGGTAAAACGATAAAAAAACGTCAACTTAATTTTACTTTTAATTTGAACGAAGGAATGGTCAATGGAAGTTCTGAAAGGTTCTTCACACAAAAGATATTCGAGGATACAAAAAATCACTGACAATATAAATTAAAGATGAATAATAGAATCCGAGCTATCAGTGCGTGAAATATTTAGTTTTGTGAAAAGGAATAATGCTTAATGTACCCTTTTAAAATACATAACTGTTCGAAGGAAGTGTCAGCTAGAAACTAACTCCTCTATCTGTTGCTTTGATCTGTATTGTTATGCAGAAATTTTTATTCTGTCCGCGCTCTCTTTATGTATACCCATATGCTTACCATGACGCAGGTAGAGTATCAAATGGCAGGGAATGTATTTCTTACTTGCCAAAAACTGACGATAAAACAATTATTGAATTTGATTATAATATTATTATCTTTATAAATTAAATAGATACCTACTCGTACGTGGTGAAAATATGTGATAATTAGTTATACCTGTAATGAATGATTCTCCTTTGTTACATTTCGGTCGCTCGCTGACCTAACTTTTTGAGTAGGTATTCGATATATACGATTATTTAGTGTGCTTCTGGTAGAATTATTTTGAAATATTTTAAAAACAGGTGGGTTTAAAAAATAAATAAAAAAACAGCCAATGACAGGTCATAAGTCCTGTGTATGCCTAGACTTCTATATTCTCTTCTGTAAAATGTTCTTCATGTGTGTTGTAATATATTAATATTAACAGCTTCCTAAGGGGTTGAATCCAGTCCTTGTCTACGAAAATTTGGACAAATTCAAAACATTATTTATTACATATTTATTTCCAAAAATTTGTACGACAGGCAGCCAGATTTCGTTGGTTTTTAATATTCCTTTCTTTTGAACTCATTCGGGGGAAAAAATTGCATCAATATCTCAAAAATCTAAAAAATGCGATGGGCCAGTTTTAGACGTGCGCCCATCAAAACCTGTCGTTATTTCAATTAGCATGTGAAGAATAAGTAGGCTTTAAATACATCATGTTAATTATATTGAATTTTATCTAATTAATTCGTGGGACCATAAATTCGTCCAGGTGCGCTTTAAACTGATTAAAAAAACAGTACTTCAATTAACGTTTCAAATCCTTCTATTTTCTTTTTTTTAAATTCTCACAGTCGTATAATCTAAAGTGTGTGAACGTCACACATATCAATGTGAATATACTCTCAGACCCATGTCCCTGTGATTATCCTAGTAGGATCGTTTCTTGTGAAGAAGTCAAGTGGAGAAGGCGGGCAGCTCCGCCCGAAAATTCCAGGACTGCTACAAAACCGTATGAGAAATATCATAACGCATGCAACCAATAGTCCAATTAGTTAGGTCTCCTTAATACATATTTAAGTGTATTCTGTGTACTTTTTGTAGTATTTTTGGTACTTTTACTTTTATCTAATTAAAAATCATTTGAATAAAATATATAAAATTCGAAATGCGATAAAAGACAAAGTGTACATTGTCAAAGAGAGGGAAAATAATGTTCCAATGCATTATATAAATATGTATATATATTTAAAATATGTAGATACAAATATCAGTTTTACCATAATAACTTTTGTGTAAGACGAAAATTGGTATTAATGTATAATAATATATATTTTATTTGGTGATCCGGGCTTTAAGCTTACAAAGCGATTTGGTTCCCATAACTTCAAATTTTCATAATGGATACTGAAATAATGGTTGAAGTCAAAATGTTTAAAACGTGAATTAAAAAATTCAAAAGATGTGTTGACGTGTTTGAATTATTACCCTAAGTGCACGTGCAACGCGGCGGAGATATAAATAGTAATAATAATAATTGGCTGATTCATTTAGCGCCATTTTTGTGAAAAATCACCCTTGGGCGCTTTACAATTGTATACTTAAACTTACATTCTAACTCAGCTAAAGAGACATATTATATTTTCTGATTTAAAATTGATGATAAACTAAAGAAGTGAGATTTTAGTTGGGATTTGAACTAATAGGGACTGCCGATGATTCGTATGTTTGAAGGGAATTGGTTCCAGGCAGAGGAGTCGGCAACGACAAAAGCAAGATATCCGAATCTAGTGTATGGGGCTTAGAGTATACACTCTAAGGTTAGGGGAGCGCCGAATTTCAACAAGTTTTCCTCTGCCTGAATCAAATGCTGATCTGAGAGTAGATTTTTTTGACATTTATTTTCCCTAATACAAACGTCGGATTGGTATCCTGTAGCCATTTCATGAAGGAATTTGAATACTGTCCAGCAAAGCTTGTATTTTATTCTCTCTGGGCTTTTTAACCAGTTATGTGTTATGTGTTTGGATAATTTAAATAGCGTCATTTTTGTGAAAATCACCTCAAGGGCTTGCAGCTACAGAGCGCATGGATGGTTGAGATTCTAGTTCCTTGTCTCCAGTATGATATATAACAATTATGATAAATAGGAGCTCGTCTTGCAGCTACAGAGCGCATGGACAGTAAGAAATCTAGCCCTTATTTACATAAAAGAAAAAAATAAATTAAATTCTAGACCCCTAAATTTAGATATTATATAGTTTAAAACATTTACATAATATGATTTATATATGATGGCTATCATCACAAAAAGTCTTGCAGTTACAAAGCGCATCGTTGAGTGCAAATCTCGAAGTGTGAAATATTAGAATATTTTTTTACTCTCGTAATAAACCATACTGCTAATATATTATGTATTATTATTAACATAGTAAATTTACCAATACATTCATTTTTTAAAACGAGTCAAGATAATATTTTTCAGTTCCTTTATTTGAATTCCTAATAAGGGATAGTTATCATTCGCTTACAAAATTTAAATGACTTGGAAAATATATGTTTAAATTATTTTTAATTTAAATTTTCTTCGCATCGCTCAAATAATTAAGTTGTGTCCCAAATAACATATGTATATTATTACTATGGATAACTTATGAAGCGCCAAGATTCATAAATACTGATTTGAATTTGTATTACTGTTGCCTGCTAGTTATCGCTAAAACATATTTATTTGTACATTAAAGAAATATTTAATAAATAAATAAAACAAGGCATATAATATGTATACTACAAAATGTATATTCCTTTTAACTATGAGAGGATCTAGAAATCCCGGGTTTTTTCGCTATATGGAATATTGGTAAAAATGTGACCTTTTATAACAATTTTTTTTAATGCTTCCCTTAGCCGAAATCTTAAGCCTCAAACTAATCATCTCAACTTCTTGTAATAACATACATGATAAAATAAACACGATAAGTATAAGAAAAAACGAAGTATAAAAAATAATTCTTACTAAAAAAATACCTTTATTTTCAAATGCGCAGTGGTATAAGGGTTTCTGTTCAACAGTTATACCCTACATTAAATAAGTAATTGTTTCATATAAGTTCTAGGGGCTTGCTCACACTTTTGCTGCTACGTAGGCCTAATAGGGTGCCTTTAACTACCACGCCTCAAGACCGCCCAGACTTCCCTCTGCGATAATGATAAACTTGATAAGTTAATTCGAGTTTTATAACCGGATCACGAGAACCGTCCCGCCCACTGACCGGGAGTGGTCACCCGCCGGTGTAAACCTATTTTAAAAATAACAATCATCGCCATACGTACCTGTAAATATGTGTGCAACATTTACTATTTTGCAGGTGATAGGGTGTTGCTAAATGTCAAAGAATGTCACAAATTGCTCCACATGACGCAAATAATGAAAATCCACAGATATCCAATATTCCCACGATTGATGATTGTTGATATGTAAAAAAAATATCTTAAATTAGTCAACTCAAATCTTTGATGCACTTTGCTAATGCGTGCGAGGCAGAACGTTTTCAAAAAAAATACTCCAGTGTGTCTTCTTCCACAAAAGAAAAAAGATGTTTGCATGGTGAAGGTGTGTAGTCGAATTTGCATAATTGTTCATATTGTTTTTATACATAAAACGCTCATAGGGCTAATACAATACAATTAATTTTTTTTATATTTTAATTATATATTTTTTTTATAATTATAAATCAGGTTGTGGTCCCGTGGCTAGTGTCTCGGACTCACAGACCAAAGGTCCGTGGTTTGAATCCCACTCTACCCCAACTTGATTCCATTTTCTAATAGTGAGTTTTTTACAACTCGTTGAAAATGGCCCTCAAAATTAAATATTTGGGTAAATCATAAGAACGCAAACATTTCTTTTTTTTTTTTTTTAAATTATGATAAAGTTTTTAAACAAAAATAGCTGGCAGTTATACTATGGTTTAAAAAGTAAGGTAATTAAAATATTAAAATAGATACAAAGAAGTTATTTAAAAGAACGCAATTTCCTTTTTACAAAGCGTTAATTAATATCTAAAAGAAAAATACCTTAGTGTAATTAGTATCCTGATTAAGATATGGGTACGTCTCGAAACCAGTAGAAATAGAAAAGTTGGTAACTGATTTTGTGTAATTATTTACTTTCATATATACAACATTAATTGAAATTTGTATGTTTACTTTGTTCACCAACACATTAATATAAGCCATTCAAAATTTGAACGCACTATGTTAAAACAACGATCTTTTAGAATTGAAATGTACGTACAATTGTACATATTGTTTAATAATTTACATCGGGGCATTTTTATGAAATCTCCAAAAGAACGCTGTACAATAAATAATCCTACACGCCTTGCAGCTGCAGACCACTCGGAAGGTTGAAATCCTAGTTTCTCGTTTCAATTTTTTATTGATTTTATTAACAGATAGCAGTCCACAGAACGTCTTGCAGCTACAGGGTTCATAGACAGTAGAATATCCTTTTATATGATATTAACGTGAGAGTAGCCATTGAATCGGAAACACTCTTTGGGATTCTGGTCGTATATCACACACAGAACGCTATTTTTCTAGCATTTACTATGTTGTAATTTTCTTTTTAATAGATAAATAAATTGAGAATAAGTTTATGCTGAAATGTTCTGTACTCTCCGTATATTGGGTTTAAAAAAATTATATTCTCTTTTTACTGTCTAAAAATTAAAGTTTTGAAAAATGTTTAAATCTATTTACCTTTTGTGCAACATTTATTAAGGTATAAAGTATATATTTCTCAATTACAGGCACCGATAAAATCTTTAAAATAAATCATTGTTAATTGGTTTCATCTACATAGGTTTAATAAAATTTCAATTGTTTTTTATTCAAAGTATAAAAAAGTTATTTTTTTATAAATATAATGACTTGATTCGGAATTCTGTAAAAAAGAAAGGTAACCGGCTATTAAACGGTTAAAAAGCGCATCAAAAGTTAAAGATGATACAAAAAAGTTCATTGATAAAGATTTTTTCATTTTATTAACGATGTTCCTTAGCACAAAAAACTGATTAATAAATCAAGCTGATGTTTTAACCTGTTCAGCAGCATAACCTTCACAGTTTAACAAATATAAATCAATAATATAAACAGATTTCTGATTGCTAAACGCTCCGGGAACGCCTCATCCTAAATTGATCATTACCCCTTTTTCACCGTTTGTTTAGGTCCCAAAACAAAACAAATCTCGCACAATATATCCGACCACGCAGCCCCATTGTCTACGAAAGCCTCGAAGGGTTCCCTGCCGGGAATCTCACCTTTTTTCAACCTTTTTAGGGCCGCCGCCCAATAATACCTGTGATGTGATACATAGCTATCTGTCATAAATGCCTATCTCTGGATTTCGAGAAACCAGCCGCCTATAATAGTGGCTTACAAAGGCATATGGTGGATGCTCGGAGATCGAACGGGATACGGTCACATTCTCACCACTAAGCCAAGTGGAGTCGGCCAGTCTAGAACTCAGGAGACAGACAGTCGCCACCTTTGGCATTTTAATATTTCAATACGAGCGTCTCGGTTGAATCAATCTAAAAAAATGGGGTATAAATATTACCCACTATACAAAAGATGTTAATCAAATCAATAAATAATACTTATTTATTTAAAAAATTAGTGTAATTTTTATGACAAAAAAATATTAGTACCAACATAATTCACGCATAAAAATATGGGAATCAATAAATATTTATGTCAACAATATTTTGAGTGTGTTCAAATATTTGTGAACAAAAGAGTGGATTTCACCCGCTTGGGAGTCATTCAGATCAACGTATTACAACGGAGATGAAGAACATTTTATAATAGGACGTATGGAAAAAAATGTTTTCAAGCGTTGCCTAGTAGGTCAAATCAATCAACTAGGTGAAACTCTCCTACTTCGATAAAGATTTTAAGCTCTTTGACTTCACAAAATCACCAGATGGAAGAATTTAACAAATATAGAAGTTCAAAGGTAGGCTAAATGGTAACTGTTAGATAGTCTATTATATAAAAACAGACGAGTTATACTTTTATCCACAAATTCGGAATATCCAGTGCATTAAAGTATCACTCGTCTTTTATTTATATAAAAAATTACAGTGAACTTCCATCAAGAACTTTCACTTTCAAACTTAAATGTTAGATAGTCTGTAAAATGACTACCTAATCTAGCTAATAATAGGTCATAAGCCTTGTAAGCGACTTCCATATTTCCTTCTTTAAAATATTCTCCATCTCGGTTACAACAGGTAAACGTGAAATATTTACGTAAAATATCATGGTGATAACAATGATCGTACTAAACTCGAGAAAGATACGCAGATTGATTTGCAAAAATATTGAAATTCCATTAAAACGTCATTCAAAAAACCACAGTTACCACCTTTTTTATTTAACGATTTTTATAGCTAGTAAAGCTACAGAAAACAAAAAAGGTTTTGTAGTTTATAAACAATCGAAAAGATTTTAAAAAACGCCGTAAAATTATATTATCTGGTTACGGTTATAAAAACATTTAAAGTATTAAAAAATAAACAAATTTATTCATTTTCTTTTATTTATGTCTAGAACACGGTTTTAGAGTAATAAAAAATCCATTTATTTTAATTTCAAAAGCTTATAAAAATATCAAGTAGGAATTTTATTATGTGCCTACCAAGTGTAACTATTTCAGAATAAGAACAAACGAGCAGTCAGAAGTCAACCAACGATTTTCGTGAGAGGAAGACAAACACAACATAACCCATCCTCTCTGGGCATTAGCTAAACAGATATCAATGATAAGATCGAAGAATGCATCAAGTTAAAACCTGATGAGGATATCAATGTCTTATGGCAGATTCCTTGAGAGATCGGTGATAAAGAAACACTTAGATAATACCTGTTTGATTTGTAATAAATCGGCTAAAAAAAGAAACAGATGGACTTTCAAATTCACGTCAGGTAACTTAACGATTTTCATCTACCACTAATTAAAAAGCTTTACATACACCATGAAACTGAGTTCTGATATTGGCGCACTACTCAATTTATACGTTTTAATTTTAAGCGATAATTTTAATTTTTTTCTCATCATTATATATTTACATATATTTGGATAATTTATGTAGCGCTATTTTTGTGAAAATCACCTCAAGGGCGCTGTAAAATAAATAAATATTCCAGCACGTCTTGCAGCTACAGAGCGCATAACCATTAAGTAATCTACCCCCTATTTGCATTTTCTATTTTTATTTTGTGTGACAATGAAGTTTAGAGTTTCACTGATAATTAAAAAAACCAAACAAAAAACAAATTTATTAAAACAGAACTTAGATTATCTTCATCAATCCCTTCCTGCACCTACTGGTGCATAAAACACTGCATTTGTACACCAGTCGCATTGTATTTTGATCATTTTTGTTACATGAAGGTGAGATAATCAATATTACGCTTCAGTCCAGGGACTATGAAATATTCTAGTTTAAAAATACCCTTTTCAATAAATATTTCACATCGACCATGTCGGGAATCGAACCCGAGACCTCTTGGTTGGCAAACGCGCTGACCATTACACCACGAGGCCAATTCTAACATTATGCCAGTAAAACACTTTTTTTTTTTAATGATGTAGATTCAGATATTTATTCTTCTTCTTCTTGCGGTGTCTTGTCAGGTCCCCCCAACGTTGGGAATCACTACAGCGAAAGCATCTCGTTCCTGCGCTACTCTTGTATTCCGCAGCCAGGAAACCTGCTTATTGGATATACTCGCCATAGTGATTTCCGAGAAAATATATCCAAAATGGTTTCCCGTTGCCTTCTCTGGTGGATTTTTCTCTCGGGGTTACCTTCCCTTAGCTGGTTGGTTTTGGTTTGGAGGCGCCAGAAACTCGCCTTTTATACCCTCGTTATCTGCTGTGATCACATCGTTATGAGTGTAATCCCATTGCCCAGGGTTTGCGACGTGGACGCTTACGAGTTGGACTAGTCAGTAGTTTTGCCGGTGGAATGCAAATGGGCGTTCGCAGCATTTTATAGGGGGCCTCCGTGGTGTAGTGGTCAAGACGCTTGATTCACGCACGGAAGGTTCCGGGTTCGATTCCCGGTGAGAACACAAAAATTAAAATGTGATTTTTCTCAAGCCTGGGTGCTTTGTGATGTAATTCACTACTGTAATTAGGCCTCCTGGTCTGTTGAGGTGCAAAAAAAAAATATATAAATATAGAATCACACCCACCAGCAAGATGTGACTCACTGCGCCTCTTCTGACAGTTTGAACCACAGATATTTATTATTTTTATTTTTAAACTAAATAATGTATTTAACAAAGTATAATAAAAATTTATTACATTCCCGGGAGTTACTATAACTTCTTTCGGGAGTTAAATAATATGTTTTTAAATGTAAAAAGCACATAATCAAAACAACAAAGAAACAAACCAAGCTTAACATCATTATAACTAAATATATATCAACATGTATGATGAGATGCCTGAATGTATGAAGAATGAAAAGTGTCTGAAAGAATTTAAAAATAAATGTATAAGTTACTGTAAGAAAATGTAAATATATATAGATGACGTAAATGTACATAATAGTTTATATTAGTTTTAATATAAGCTAACTTAAGAAATAAATAAAATAAAAAAATAAAAAAAAAACAATACAAAAACTAAAAAACTTATTCTTACAAAAACAAAACACAAAAAAAAGCTTTCAAGAATGAAGGAAGTGGTAAATTTAGAACTAAGGGAGATAAGGTCGTTAACATCACATGCTACGCAGACAATTTTTTTTTTTTTTATTTTTTTTTTTTATTTAAATTTTATTGATAAACCCTTACGGGTTACATACATTTAACAAAATGTTTTCACTTTTAAAATTCAAATTCTACTGTTAATAATAATATTTTTGACATCTTTTGTAAAGGTTGCCTGAGTCTTTTGTTTAGTTTTGTCTGGTAGTTTATTGTATAATTTCAGTCCATGGTTTATAAGTCTCGATTGTCCTTTTCTCGTTTTAAAAGATTGTATATGATATTTTTCTGAAATTCTCGTATTGTGTTCATGTTTACTACAATTTTTTTCAAGTTTTAATTCTTCGTCTACAATTACATCAGTGGCTAATTTATGAATAAATTTTAAAGATTCTAGTTTAAAGAGTTCAGTTACGTTTAATTGTTTAGTTTGTTCAAAAAGTTCTTTAGTTGCTGTTAGATAGGGAAGGTCATATACTAACTTTAATATTTTATTTTGCTGTCTTTGTAGTCTGTTTATGTCATTTTGATATCCTGTTCCCCATAGTAGTAATGCAACCATAGTGGCAGAATCAAAAGATGATTTGCAACGCATAGTACACAAGTTTCATCTAGCATCTCAGAACATTATTGTAACATGAGCGTTTATCTAAATTTTTTTTTTATTGCCCGAATAATGCCGTAAAAATATTAATCCTAAATTATTTTTGCTAAAATATTTTAGGACATGTCTTTACAGGTTGGCTCACTTACTGGTAAATAAATATATTCGGAGATATAACAAATTTAATTAAAAATCCGCCTTTTGTGTAGGGGTTTTCGCATTCGTCTACCATTCTCGAGATTCTGGGTTCGGTTCCTGGCAGGGTGGACATGAAACATTAAATTAAAAAGTTATTTGAACTGCAATATTTCTTTGTTCCTGAACTAGCATCTGAATCGTAGGAATGATTACCGTACCTCCATGTAACAGACGATCAAAATACACTGCATTTGGTTTACAAATTCAGTGCCCCGTGCACCACTGAGTTTGTAAAGGGAAGTGATGATGATAATGATAACCAAACAATAAATATTTTTTTAAATTTTTAATCAATATATGTGCACATTTCTGTGATTATTAGTTTTTTTTATTGATATTTTAATTCCCATTGTTTGTCCCGAAACCTTTTTGTCAATATGCACAAAGGACTCTCAAAAACAAACCGTCTAATTTCCTGACACCTTAGTTAGGCAATATTTGATGTTGAATATTCGGACAATTGAACATTTCCGATGGATTTGGGTTTCATTCTGCACCCTAATATCCGCCGCAACCCTTTGTCAGACTTAAAAAAATACCTTCAAGAATGTGTAGACTGAAAAAACTATGCATGCTTTGTTTTCGTTTCACAACTCATAGATGCCTGGTTTTTTGTCACAGAAAATTTCATAGAAGAATCGAGTACCTGCTCGATCCATCATACGTTATGATGAAGTGTTGTTTCTGATACATTTTTGGCAGCGAACCCAATAGGAAGTTCTGGCGAGGTATTACATTTATTTTAAATCAATATTTTTTTTAGTCTGTGTCCGGGCAGATGAAGAATGCAGTTTTTTTTTTTTTTTTAAAAGGGAATTACATTTTTTTATCTTGCTTACAATGTACAAGGTTTAAAATTACTTCAACGAGATAGTTATTTATTTGATGACTTCAAAAAACAATATTCTAAAACATTATTTACTGGATAAATATGTTTAAAATATGTTAGGATTAGGCGGGATTTTTCTGCTGTGGCCTGTTTTAGGAGCTTCTTTGCATTTGCTCTAGTGACAAGGAAACCACAGAGAGCTCGTCAGGAGAAGGTGGACTGAAGAATGCATTTCTGTGCGTGAATAGATCAATCGAGTAGAGGAATAGGTTAATCGAGTGGAGGAAACTCCCCCTTAAAATCTTGTAGTTGGCGCCTTCGCCTACCATGATTGGTACAGGGTTCGATTCCTGGGAGGGTAGATATGAAATATTTATTTGCAAGGTGGTTTTATACAGCAATATTTCTCTACCTCTGGATTGGCACCTGAAGCGTATGACCGAGCACCTTGCTTTCACCTATCAGATGATCTTAATACGCTGCATTCAATGTTTCAATTCAGCGCCATATGCATCACTGGACATGAAAAAAGAAATGATGAGGATTAATTATTTTTAATTTTTAAATTAATTCGTTAATTTATTTAAGTAATTCAATAATTTCATTAGCTTATGTAAATTTACCGTTGGTCAAAATTAAAATTTAATTATCTGAAGACGAATTTATTATTTAGGTATTCATAATATATTGGAATGGTGTATGTACAAATCTGTTATGTAAATTATAGATTTTACCCTTACGGAATTAATATCAATATTAGATATTTTTTTACTCATGAGAGATACGAGCTATTGAGAATATGGAAGTCTAGGCTCTTTCATATCATATAATCTTTCATTGTTAAACTCTGCTATTAGTTCATACAAACGTATTACCGCATGGCACTAGATCAGAAATCTAGACAGATATTTATCATTGGTGTGTCTTTATCGTTTTGTTTTTTTGATAAATTATTTGTTTTGGGAGCTAGTACCATCCAAAAATGCATAAAAGCGCCAAATTTTATCTGCCGTCTTCGGACGTATAGTATTCAAATGTGTCGCATATTAACAATGGAAAGCGTGCAAAATCTTAACGTTATTTTTCCATAATTCCTGTCGTTTTCTACGCACAGCATCCCTCAAACGCCTCAATCCAGCTAGGTAATACTCCTTATTGACTGTTTCACCCGCAAGAAACTTTTTTGAATACACAACATTTCAAACGAACTCTATGTTTACTTTTTTTTCCATTTTCAAATGCGACGAAGTGCAAAATCTGGACAAGTGTTAACAGACGCCAAACAACTACTAATGATGCATATGGCGTTCACGTTTGACAGTCAGTGTTAGAAGTGTCGGGGAAAGGTTTACTAACTTAAGAATTTTACTTTTTTTCGAATCGGTAAAGCACGCATCATTTAAAATACCAATTTCCTGAACGTTTTGATCATAGTGTAACACTAAAGCATTTAAGCATCTAGAGTGTTTTCTGATAAGGTTAGTCTCCATACAACATGACTATATGTATATGTACTTTATTTATTTATTTATCTCTTTATTAACGGACATGGTCCATTCAATTTATAGGCTTTAAATATTACAATAAAAGAATAGTTAATAACACTAAAAAAAAGAAAAGAGGCATTGACAAACGTAAGGGATATCAAGATAAAATCTGGACTATTTATTTACAACAACAACAACAAACCATCACGCCGTTTCCCCGTAGGGGTAGGCAGAGAGGATAGAACGCCATAACACTCTATCTTGGCATACAGACCTCGCTTCCTCTACATTCATACATCTTCTCATGCACGCACGCCGATTATTCCTACTTTTGACATGTCCATCTTCAAGTATTTGATGGACTTGATCGTGCCATGTCCTTCTCGGTCTTCCTCGTTTTCTGCATCCATCAACATTTGCATCGTAGATCCTTTTAGCCGTTCTTTCGCTGACCATTCGCTCTACATGTCCAAACCAACGCAGCACCCCTTTCTTGATTCTGTCAATAATGCATGTCTCAGCCTTACACACTTCACGGATCTCGACATTTGTGCACCTATCATACATCGTTTTACCACACATTCGCCTGAAGGATTTAGTGCTGGTTTAAATCGTTGTAAACTTAAACCAAAAAAGTTCAGATCTTGTCTTGAGTTAACAATACGACAAAGTCATTATGTTTTAAAAAAACAATATTAAATATTCAACATTTGAACTTTTACAACAGAAGGTTCTGGTTTTATTTCACACACAGAATTGCATTCTGCATCATATTACATTTTAAGTTTATTTCAATAGCCACGTTCTGTATCATGTAATTGAACATATTTATCAAAAACTCAATAAAGAATTAAAAATCTGTTTTCTGGGTTGCATCTATACGCTTTCAGTTCATCTCTCAACCCTTCTTGAGAGTTCAGACTGTAGTAGGCCCTTCTCAGTCTCCCGGTAAATGGTAAATACCCCGTGTTATATTTTGACGAAGATCCATCATAATTCTTCTATTGTGAGGGTTACGGTTATTGGAGTGAGCTTATACAAAATTTATTCTGCAAACCCTTTCCTGGGTGCGATACCTGCATCATAGAACCTTAATTGCTACGAATTACTAATTGTTTATGAAGAAAAATTATATTAAAGTTTATTTGTTTTGTAAAACAAACATAAACATCATTATTCCCCTTCATGCATCTAGTTGTTCATACAGTACTGAGTTAGTACACAAAATGCTAGAAATTTTGATCATCATTTATATAACACCGCTTCGGTTCGTTTTTGTTCAACAGACCAAAACACATTTCTGCAGAAATAAAGCTTTAAAGTATTCTATACGAAATAGGTATAAATAATGACCACAAATAAGGACGAAATCCGTTAAAAAACACCTTAAATTAACAAATTACAACAGGGATAGAAAATACCTTAAATAAGGGAATACGGAAGTCTAGGCATTCACAGGGTTTACAACCTGTCATTGGCTGGTTTAAGTGGCCACTTTATGCACTGTGCAACATTCACCATTTTGCCCATGTTTGAACATCCATATTTCATCAATTCTTCCATTTGTTGATTTAAGTGAAGTTAAAGAGCTGAAACCTTTATTTTTGCGAAGAGATTCATCCGATTAATTATTTCATATACTAGGCAACGACTGAAAACAATTTTTCAATTTTTAAACTTCTTCTTGAACCAGTTGGTTTCATTACAATGTTTGAGTTTGTCCAAATGCTCGTAGACAAAAGACTGGATTTCACCCCCTCGGGAGTCTAATATTAACAAATTACAACATTAAACTTTTTTTTTTTAATAAATAAAGGCTTTCTCAGAAGTCCTGTACACTTCACTCAATTTATTTAAAAATGGTCTGTTGGACAAAAATTAACTAAACATTAGTTATTGTTAGGGTATATCCGACCGAGTTTCTCCAGGGTATGCTTGGCTACAACAGTTTAGAGACGAGAAGTTATTTGTATTTGACTGCACATTTTTATCGATTGTTGGGCGGTATTGTCGATAATCCTAAGATTATGACTAGCATTGGTTTGTATGTTCCTGATAATTACCTAAGACTGCGTCAGCATAGATTGTTTCATATTCCGATAAACAGGACCAACCTGCCGATGGTTATGCCTGTTGGAAGGGCTACCGCTATGCTATGCTGAACAACATCGCTCTGGATATTGATCTGTTCCATGTATCCGAAGGGGTTTTCCGAAGCAGGATTCTCCTACTACTTTGACATGAGTCTCTTTCATGTATTATATTCTTTTTCATAAAATTTACGTATTGAATGTATGTTGGTAATGTATATGTTATATTTAAATAAATAAATTGAATTGAATTCAAGCGACGATAAAGTTAGAGTAATCTTTTTTGCGCTTCAGGTTCACCTTTAAAATAAATATTTCACGCTGACTATTTTATATTATTTGATAATTATTTCCATTCAATTCCCTTTTTTAATAATTTTGCAAAATACTGTGCAGATTAATTATTTAAATGAATAATTATCATTGGCTAAGTATCACAGAATCACCTTAAGCGCTCTTTACAATTATTTTGTCTGTACTTAATACTTATATGTTTTTTAAAACTTGCATAAATATTAATCATTAACGTTACCATTTCCTTTTCCGCACCAAATATTGCATAGGGCACTGCATTGGTACAACAACTGAAACGTATCTCTATCATTTTTATAACACGAAGGTGTGGCTGAAGTATCAAGATTAAGGCGCTTTGCCAGTCTGGGGACAAAACATATTTAAGGAATCGGGTTGTGGTCCCGTGGCTAGTGTTGCGGGCTCACGGGCCAGAGGCCCGAGGTTCAAGCCCCACTCTACCCCAACTTGATTTCCATTTTCTAATAGTGAGTTATTTACAACTCGTTGAAATGGCCACCAAATTTAAAATAGTTGTGTTAATTGTAAGAACGCTAATATTTCTTTTTTTTTTTAAATAAAAATAAAAAAAGTGTCAAAACACATTTTTACATAAATTTTTTATGTCAACCATGTCAGGGATCAAACACAAGACCTCTTGCAAGGTGGGCAAACGCGCTGATCAGTCGTTCACAAAGTGGACATGCATGCATATTATACGGTTTTAAACTTGAAAGTACAAAAAACGTATATTTTCTTAAATTTTATCTTATTATCAATAGTCAAATAAATGGTACTTTGATAATTCTTTGGAAAGTAGAATTCTGTCATTGTCTTCATACATTTGGGCAAACTCAAAATATATTTTTTATTTCATTTATGCATATAAAGATACGTATTACAAAAAAATCCGTAACGAGGCCAAGGGCCCTGTGTTCAGTTGGGATACATCATAATAGAGAGTGTAAACGTGCATTTTACTAAATAATACTACAAATAAAATTTTTTACAAATATATAAATTTTAATAATCTTAAAATCTGGACAACACGCTTAATAGTAGTATATTTAAATATATTTTTTTATCAATATTCCTACAGAGATGAGGTAGAATTTTTTCAAATTCAGGATTATCGATATTCGAGCGTTTACAGGGCTTATGACCTGTCATTGGCTGGGTTGAGTGGCCACTTTACGTTTTTTAACAACATTCCCCATTCCGCTTATTAGCGAATATCGATACTGGTATCATTTTGATTCTTGTATATATCTTATTAAATGAGAAAGCATTCACTAGCGTGTTGGAGCACCATCTATGTATTGATATTGAAGTTAAGTATTTTTAATTAGCATATTACTTTATTTTATGTATTTAAGACTCTTCCGAGTTAAATTAAGTACTAGTAATCGCCTGCAGAAGATTCTGCAATTTATTTATACTTATATTTTGACCAGATCTTATTACCCAACATTATTTTTTTGGTATGTGTATTTTTGTACATACACAAATCTGGATTTCTCCCGAGGGGGAGTAGGTATATATTTTTTTATCAATATTCCTACAGAGATGAGGTAGAATTTTTTCAAATTCAGGATTATCGTGTGTATGTACAAAAATACACATACCAAAAAAATAATGTTGTGTATATTTAAATCGCTAATTATTGATCCTAATTTTTTGTCAACCCTTACTTTATATATATAAAAATATATTGACCTAGAATATGTCTATGTAGGTACTTATTTTTTTTTAAACTGAACGGTTTGGGTTTAATCGGGTTGTGGTCCTGTGGCTAGTGTCTTGGACTCACGGACCCAAGGTCCGTGGTTCGAATCCCACTCTACCCCAACTCGATTCCCATTTTCTAATAGTGAGTTATTTACAACTCGTTGAAAATGGCCCTCAAAATAAAATAAAACGCAAATATTTCTTTAAAAAAAAAATATTAAAAAAAAAAAAAAAGGAAAAAGAAATTGCCTTAAGGCAATATGCCCGCCCTTCAACATCTTCACCATTATTCTCCATCGCATATAGTGTATCTTGATCAATTTTGTTACGTAAAGTTTAGATGATCAGTCTTACGCTTCAGGTACTATAAAATATTACAATTTAAAAACACTATTTTGAATAAATATTTCATATCAACCATGTCGGGAACCGAACCCGATACCTTTTGCATGGTAGACACGCTCTGACCACTGCACTACGAGGCCGACAATGTACATGTTTATAAAGTTTTAAATAAATACTTTATTTATGTGATTTTGTAAATCGTAAAATGGTTAATAAAAGAAATTGGGTAGAATTGAAACATCCGTGGCATTTAGGTGATTAGGTTTATGTCAGCAAATCTGAAAAATGTTTCACTCTATAATGTCTGTAGAAGGTCCGGTGAAAAGATACGAGTTAGGAAAGAAATGTTTATTTTGTTAATGTCATATAATTGGAAGATCCTTTCAGAAATTAAGCACATGTACCTAAACATGCATGAAAATTGCTTTTAAAACAACACTGAAAAAGCTAATATGAAAAGAAACAAATAAAAAAATAGTTTTCAGCACTCACTGCACTAAATTAAAAACTAAGGGTCAATATAAAAAAATATAAGGAATTTTTTTTAATCTGAACTAAATATTACAATTCAGGTTTCAAAAACTCTGTATTTCCAAAACTTACTTTTAAAAACACATTAATTACGACGGAGAATGTGGGAACATATTATGCATAAAACGCAAGATGTTATTAGATGCAGAAATGGCTCCAACTCCATAAATTAATCGAAAAATGAATAACCCGGAATACCTTTTAAAAGCGAATTGTTTTTTCTCGCAGTAACAATGCCCGATAACTTTTAAGTTATTGATCAATAAAGAATTGCAAACGAGTTGGTTTATTTTCAAAAAACCGTCAAACGTATATCTTTTGCTAATTCTTGTATTTCTTTGAAACCATTACCGCGGGTAGTAAATTCGCGAATCGCTTTGAAATACAGGTTTATGTTAAACGTAATAAAAATGAGAGGTGTTATGAACAGTTCGGGATAATATAAATAACCATAGTTAAAATTGAACACGAAAACAACGACATTTAACAGTCCTGGGCCACGGGAAGCTAAGAACGTCATACCTTCACCATGGAGGTATAGTTGAAGATAAATTCTTCCTATCGATTACGAAGATACACTACCGACCCACACCTTCAAGTTTTGGGTAGGCAACAAGGGGAAGCGTACCCCACGATACACATATCTACACACTAAAATGACACACCTTCATTTTGACGTCAAAGTTGAAGACAAATTATCCCGAGCGATTCCGAAGATATACTACCGACCCCTACCTTCAAGTTTTATTTTTTTTAGTACATCGATTTTTACCGACGAGTCTAGTACTTCGCGGTACACATATTTACTCATTGAAAGTGTCAAAAGTTTTATTCTGCCTAGCAGTTTTTTCTTTAATTACAATTCGTTCAATTTTTTTGTCGCTTAGAGGTGGCCAATTTTTTTCTCAAAAACGTATATCAAACATGAGAGAGACATAAGTAAATTTTGAAGTCTAATTAAATTCAGATATAACTGTCGGTTTTGAAAACGAAGAGCTAGATGCACAGATAAGGTAGCTAGATTCTGCCCTATTAACATTTAAGAGCATCTAGGTGTAAAAATGTTGACACTATAAAGAACCATTTTGGTTATTATATTTTTTCCATCCTCTTTACTTTATTCCTGAGTATACGTATCGAGACGTTAAAAGAGCCGTCTTTGTAATCGCTCGTAGGATAAATTCAGAAAAAAGTTAAGCATACTGTCTTGCCTGTTGTCAAAAGTCATATAAAAATCATGCTAGCGAGCATTTTTTGTTTGAATCAATTTAATTGCTTTGAAGTGACCACTTGTTATCACAGAAGCCTATTTAAAATATAAATTAGGATTATTTCAAATTTTTATTAAGTAATGAACGCGGATTAAATTTACGGGTTCAATCATTGGTAGATTGCGGTCATAGAAAAAAATTGCTACTACACTAAAAACCTATAAACTTTAATTAAACATTTACATAAAACAACATAACGATGTTGAAAATAAAATACAACTGATTTACTTAATATATTAATAAATCGAGTTTAGGCCAAATCAATAATAAAAAGCAATAATCTGAATTCATTGCAAGTGTACCTACTTATTATGCTATGTAAAATAGTTGTTGGTAAGCAATTTTCAAAATGAGTTATCTTCAGATAAGTTCGATTTTCCCACGGAAGTGAATTATCTCCTGTCAAAATGAATATTTTGTTATTTTACTTCTAAAAATGTAACAAAGGTGTTTGTGTGTGCCATTAAAACGTCAAGATTGGCGCTTTGTTTCTGAATCTCTTGTCCGATTATCTTAAACTACAGCTTTCTAAAATCCATTCTCTCCCTTACCCTCGGGTATTATACTAATGTACTGAAGTCTGTTCATTTGGTTAAAGTGGGTTACAGTTCCATATTTTTTACCACTGACGTATAATTTTAGAGTAACACGCGGCTAATCGAGTTTCCCATATGGAAAAAAACGTTTCTATAATTATTAACCACAAAGTTAACTGCAGATCACAGCAATACAATGGATCGTAGGTACTTGGGTTGAGAATTGCAAGCGCCAAACCGAAACCGTCCACTACACGTTTTTTGTCAAATTAAAAACCAAACCAAAAAATTTAAACGCTTTTGTTGTATGCAATAAAACTTTAGGGCTTTATAAGAGAAGTATTACCCTGAGCGTATAATAAATAGACACTTTCTTCCTATACTATCTACATCAAGCCATAGCAAACATTGCGTTTTTCACAACAATATTATACCGTTTAGCATATACCTAAAACGATTGATACGATTTATCCTTAAAATTTCTATTGATTAATAAATACCACAAAATTATCGAATTCGGGTTAATCAATCAGTTTTCATAAAAATTGAGTTACTTTACATTTGATATCAAATGTGGCAGAGAGTAAAAACATAAAATCTTACAGGTTATTTATGATTTGAATTTAAAATCATTAGTGTGTAAATTTAGTCAAACAAACTTTATTCTGCTGAATGCATATATTAGGATTATTCTACTCTACGAGAATTATTCGATTATTTATTTGAATTTTGCTTGTGAGCAACGTGAGTTATTTAACGATCATTCTTCTACGCACTTATTTTGACTGAAGACAAATATCTTATCAGATTTCGAGAAAAAGTACGGAAATTGATAGATTTCCAGAGCGATATTTATGACCTATTAAATCTGATTAGCAGGCGCCACATTCAATAGTTTGAAGACTGGATGGAGATCAGATGAAAACCAAATGCCGCCTATATAACGCCTGCATAACACCTATTTCCCTCTACGGATGTGAATTGCGCCACCTCGCTAGGGCCCAAAACAGTAAAATTCTGAGTTTTGAGAATAGGTGTCTCGGAAGAATCTTGAGTGTGCGGTGGTTTAACTTTGTGAGGAATGAAGTAATCAAAAAACGGACGCAGCAAACTCCAGTGACAGCTGTCTTCAAGCGAAAGCGATACGTTTGGCTTGGCCATGTGCTGCGGATGCCTCCTGAGAGCCTTAACCACGCTTGTTTACTTTTTACAGGGCATCGGGACGTCCACTGCTGACTGTTCGTCGGCAGTTCATGTATTAACTACGGGACGCGAACCTGACTTGGGAAGGTGCACTAGAGCTGGCAGCCGACAGAGACGCTTGGAGAATCTTTGTGGACGCATATGCACCAACTTGGGAGCGAACATGGAATAATGAAATCTTATTTTAGTTAATTTTAAAACATATTTTTAGGTGATTTACACGATCGGACGGAGTATACTTCTCTCCTCATACTGTAAGAAAGGACGATTGTTTCACACGGGGCTTTCACACTTCCAGGAAAGCAGTAGCGGAACACACTCGGGCACACAAAGCTTTTGTCGGGAACAACGGCGTCCAACTTTGTCCTTCCCCCACAATGGGCGCCCACCGCCCAACTCTTGTCCGCGGCATTGTCTCACCTCCTACAACTCCTGCGGCCCGGCGCTAACAACAGTATCCATGGTAATTTTCTGCAGAATACCGCCACAATACGCATTGTGGTCCGGCAGCCCTGTGTCCACAGTGGCAAAGGGTTTTTATCGATCATTTATAATACGATGGTACATTAGGTACTTTGGAAATTGCGACAATGCCAACGGTCGACAAAAACTCTGAAATAATGAAACCACACACTCTCTATTCATTTACCGATATTACGTATTTTATTACGCATGTACTTATATTAATGTTTTTATTTATTAAACTTTATGTACATAATGTTATTTGTACATTGGCGGGCTTCTTGCCAAATGGAAATTTCTTCCAACCAACCAATAAAATAATAGTTTTATTTTTATAATTCAAGTTACAGAACATATTCAATATAAAAAAAATAAAAAGCTAAAGATATATTAAAATAAAAATAAACGTTTTTGTTTATAAATTATCTTAAATCAAAACTATTACTCAATGGGAAAAGGGAAAAAAGAGGAAAGAGGAAAAAGGAAAGGAGGAGAGATTAAGGAAGAGAAAGGAGATGTTTCTTCAGACGTGATTAAAACAGAGATAATGTAGTAACATCTTTGATGGTGGATGGGAGATGATTCCACAGTCGAACCGCATGGACACTATATGAGTTAGAGAAGAAAGAGGAATTGTGGATGGGTGTAAGGAGAGTGTCTCAATACATAGATACAATTTATGTATATAAATTAAATGGTAATAAGTGTCTGATTTTACACCCTGAATGTCTGATTTTAAATTAACTGAGTAAGGCTGATCATGTCTCGTTATATATTATATATTTATTACTTTTTAGCTCGTTGGATGAACATCGACAGTTCACAACTTTTATCTTAGGTTAGTTTAAGACCAAGAAAAAAACTTTACTTTAACTTTCCCAAAAGTAAAACTAATCCTTGTCAAAAGTATTTATATGACCTTCAATAATCATTCAAATCATTTAGATTATAATTTGATTTTCTTAAATTTTTTATTTAATATATATACTTAGATTTACATAAATATATCAAATTAATGTTATTGTAAAATATTTACAACTAAAATCAATTTCATAATAAAATAAAATTTATAATTCATTGCACTTATGAATGCGATCATAAAAAAGTGTATCTTTCGTTTTATTCAAATAAAATTTTATTTTATTTATTTAGAAACAGAATACAATCTATTATATTTTTTTGCAATCTGTTCCTTTTAAAAATACATCATTTTTATTTCTATACACCGTCCATTACCTACTATAATCATCGATTACATTTGTTGACTAATTAAACAAAGATAGATACATTATACTTTAAAAACACAGAATTAGTAGATAATAGTCGATACTATTCCACATGCATACATATCATTGATTACAGAATAGATATAATAACATTCGGAATTCGCCATTAATTTAAGTGTATTGGACAAAGATTTTGTGTACAAAATAAGGTGTACACGTGTACTTATAGAATATTGTTAATTAAAATTTATGTTCAAGAGATTATTCCCAAAAGTAAGGAAATCAAAAGTTTAGATCGTAAAATAAATGTACTATTTATTTTTGACACATACACGCCAAAATTGCATGATATTTTGAATTTGGTTACGTTATCTCTCTCAGTCGTCTCAAACAGTTATTTTAATACGTAACGTACCTTGGGTAATGAATTCTTGGCCTCATTTTCTTTCTCCACGTAGTTTCTGGGTGCATCGGTTGAACATTATTAACTTTTGTTAAAAAAATCAATTATGATGACATTTTCAAATTAAATCTACGTAAGTCATAAAATTATAAGGAACTTTTGTAAAAAGTACGGGGTTTAATAATTTTCAAAAAAACCTATTCGTGTATGAGAAACCATCCCTCTTATTCACAAACAGCTTTGTTGGTGAATTCTCTCATCTAACAAACTGAGCGAGGAACGAAATAAAACCTTTATCAAAGGAATAATCCACCTAAGCCACTAAGTGAAATGACACAATTATAATAAGCGGTAAAAGAAAAACTTCCTGGTTACTCAGAAAAAGAAGATTAGAGGCACATCCGTATATTGTCTCGCTAACAACTCTATTTCTTTTGTATTATTCTTAATGCCGATTTGTATATAAAAAAACATCTCATGTATTGGGTGTTAACGTACGTTGTGTCCGTTTTTTTCCTAATTTTAATTTTAAAATATAAAGTTTTTACGTCATTCGAAAGAAACTTTTCTGTTCTACGAGATATTGTATTTGCTTTAATATTTCACATATTCTTTTATTTAATCACAAGCCTTCAAAACGAAATATCAAGTAGACAAATGTAAGCATTTTCAACACATGATCGCGTTCAATCAATGAAATAAATCTCCCAAAGCTGCTCGTGATATTTTCGCCGTGTACGGTGAAGACGTTACGAATTATTATAAATTTGTTGTAAAATAATAAAGGAGATTAAGCCATGTACATTTTTTTGTTTTTGTCAATAAATAAGTTCGAAATTTATTCCTCTTTAATATTTAAAAAAAAAAAATCAATAATTCATACCATCTTCTCCATACAATGCGCAAATATCTCAAGCATATTTATTTCCTGGATTCAAATTTTTGTTGAATTTGTCATTAGTCATTCAAGTATTTGTTAAATTTGGTCAGGCTACTGCTTTCTTGGTCTTTCTTGTTTAATGGATCCATCAACATTCACATCGCACATCTTTTTAATCATTCTTTCTCTACATCCCAAAGTAACGCTGCACCTCTTTCTTCATTTTGTCGGCAATGCTTGTCTAAGCTTTGTGTACTGCAAGAATCTCAATATTTTAAAATTCTCATTAGTAATTAAGACATTTATTATCTATAACAATCACAAAACATGGCCTTAGTCAATTCCTAAATTGAAAACATCTTCTGACGCTAGTAAAATAAAATTGTGGTGAATATAAAAAGCTACAAACGCAATGGGGTAAATACGAAGAAACGTAATAGGACCTTAAATAGACCATCAAATAAAAGGAAAGAATTAGGATGCAACCCCCAAGCATTACCTATACAAGTTACATTATTTTTTATTTTGGTAGGTTTACAGCAAAATTGGTTTCTGAAATGTGTTTTTTTTTTTAAATATAGAATAAACATTTTACAATCATCATCAACCATTTTCGCACCTAATAATGCATAAGAAACTTGTAAATAACAAAAACCATGGTCAATCTGTGATAAATTATCTCAAGAGCGCTTTGTAAAAAAAAATATTCAAAATATCCAAGTTACTCGATTCCTATAGATCCAGCACAGTTAACTACGACTTTTAAGAAACGGTCTGCAAATTGAAATATTTGGGAAAATAACAACTCAGTGAATTTTAATCGGGTTGAAGTCCCGTGGCTAGTGTTGCGGACTCGCGGATCAGAGGTCCGAGGTTTGAACACTCTACCCCAACTTGTTCAAATTTCCATGTTCTAATAGTGAGTTATTTACAACTCGATGAAAATGGCCACTAAAATAGAAATATTTGATTAAATTATAAGAACGCTAATATTTCTTTAAAAACAATAATATGCATATTAACATTTATTTTAGAGTCTAGGCGGATGGCGAATACAGTTCTGTGTGTGAAATAGAACCAGAACCAGGGACGAGTGTTTTGGCATTAATAGGTGCTACCAGGTGAAAATCCTGAATAAGGCTATCGAGAGGAGATAAGTCCGCCTCATTAAGTAGTGGTTGACGCGTTCGCCTACCATTCATGGGGTCCCGGGTTCGATTTTTGACAATATGGACGGGAAATGCATTAAGATATATAACTTGAGTAAGCATAAGCGTTCGTAACATGGTCCCTCAACCTGCGGCCAATCGTCTGTTTTGAGCATTCTTAGGCTACTTTTGAACTCTTGTCTGTGACGTGTATGTAGAAGGGAGTAACATATTGAATAGAACTCACGGTAGACCGATGTAAACAGTCCGTGCTTTTTTACTGCACTATACATACTGCAGTACATAGATAGAGAACATGAATATGTTACAACAGAGATGAAGAACATTTTATAGAAGTGAATATAGAGGTCTAGGCATTTACAAGGCGTATGGTTTGTCATAAGCCAGCTTAAATAGCTACTTTACACACTGTGTAATATTCATCATTCTACCATGTTTGAACATATGTATTCCTTCTATTAATCCATCTGTTGATCTTTGTCTCCTCGTTCCATATAATTTGCAAAACACACAGTGAAAAGGGCAGTGAAAGTAGTAGAGTAAAATTCAATAAAGATCGTGCTTTGGAAAATTATTTTGTTAAATTTATTTTTTAAAGAGTAACTCGCTTATTGACAAAAAAAACATTGCTTTTTGAATTAGTTAAACCGACAGGAAGACCCACGGCATTTTAAACGGTTTCAGGTATGTGGAGGAAGTACTTTCACTGTTGGTCTTTGTGATGTTCGCAGTTTGCAAGTATTTCATAATAAATGATGAATGGCTTACTGAAATGGAACATGTTAAATACTAGAACTAACAATAGACAGAAAAAAAAACTAAAATATTTTATATGCAGCTACTATTGGGAACAGGAAATCAAAATGACCTGAACAGACTTCAAAGATAGCAAAATAAAATATTGAAGTTAGTATATGACCTACCCTATCTAACAGCCAATGAAGAACTTTTTAAACAAACTAAGTAATTAAATGTAACTGAACTTTTTAAACTAGAATTCTTCAAATGTATTCATATATTAGCCACTTTTGTAATTGGAGACAAAGAACTATAACTTGAAAAAAAATGTAGTAAACATAGACACAATACGAAAATATCAGAAAAACATCATATAATACCTTCTTAAACGAGACAAGGACAGTCAATTATACAATAAACTACTAGACAAAACAAAACAAAAGACTCAGACAACCTTTACAAAAGATCATAAAAATTTTATCACCAGCATTGAAAGATGAATTTGTAAAAGAGAAAATTTTTTGTTGAATGTATTTAATCCGTAAGGGTTTATAAATAAATTTTAAATAATGAAAAAAAAAAAAATGATTAGATATTCTTTTTGGAAAATCGCTTCCATTTTGGTCCATTGAATACCATGCCTCTGGAGACACAAATTTCTGCAAAAAATACTCTATTCACCAGCAATGTGCGTGCGTATACAATTGCCGGGGCACAATAGGAATAATGCCGGATAACAATGCTAGAAAGACACACGGAACAAATAAATATTACTATTCAATACTGCGAAAATGTTGCGAAAATCGCGCGGCGGGACGCGGTGTGAGTAGCGAGGAAGGGTCTCGCCAACAATAGAGGAATCACGCTCGGACAATGAGGGTATTTTGGCAGTTGAATCGCACACCTGAGCTCAAGGGTGGCAACTGCCAACTATCGAGGGAGGGTTGTTAGGAGACGTCGCCCGGCCGTGTGAATGGGCCAAGGTGCAGCAGCCTTGTGTCTTCATTAGTCCGACCCGTAATTCATCGTGCACATCTGACTACATACAACAGATTGCATGAAGGTTAGTCAGGATGACACCATTTCATTTTTACAAAATACAGCAAAATCATGATCAAATCCTTATACCGGCACGTGCTGGCACATAGGGCACTTCATCGGTAAAGTATGTGTTACAGGAAGGCAACGTGATCATTCTTACTCTTAAGACGCTACTCCAGGGACAGTAAAAGTACTTCCTCCGCATACCCGAATCCATTTTAAAGACCGCGGAACTTCTCATCGGTTTCGCTCATACAAAATAGCAATGTTTTTTTGTCAATAAACGAGTTTAATGCCTACCACAAAACTACGTAAACTACCTTGCACAAAAATATTTCATGTTTATCCTCCCCAGAGTTGAACCCAGGACCTCAAGCATCGTAGGCGAACACGCCAACTACGAAAATATTTTTAATAACAAGAAGTTAGCATTATCAATTTCTTAATAAAGGAAAATAAACGCAAAAAATAATCTTTTTCCTAACTGGTTCATTCTTGTTTGTTTTTCATAGGTACATCTAAAAATCGGGTTGTGGCGCCATGACTTGTGTTGTCGACTCACGGCTTAGAGGTTCGAGGTTCGAACCCCACTCTACCCTAACTAGATTCCCAAAATTGAAAAATTTTGGTAAAAACTTTCTTTTTCATAGTCACCAGACTTGCATTTACCACATTATGATTTAGAATTTTAGTTACCTTCAGTGCAATTAATTTAAATAAATTTGTGTTTTAAGTTTGTTTAACACATTTTTTATCTAATTATGTAAAAGTTTTCTGGCCTTGTGAAATTTAACTGTATTTCTATAATAAATCTTCTTCAAAAACTATATCTGTTTATTGAACTGAAGATTGCAATAAAACCTTTACTTACGTAAAACAGTAATTGCAAACATATGAATCAGCTTCCTTTTCATTTACCAAAGACTCAATGGATTGCATTCTTCGTAGTTTCATTCAAACACCGGACACAGGTCGGATCCTTGTGGAACCCCATGGAACACCGCCTACCAGGATCACCTAACCATTGCCTACAGTCGCTCGATCCGCCCTCAACTTTGTACATTCACGAGGTGTCATAGTTGTGTATTCACTGGATATAATTACGCAGTTTGTAAAGATCTCGAACAATGTCGCGCGATTCTCCGGTATTTTCTCTGATTTTTTCGCCGTAGGTGTTGCAGCTTTGTACCCTTTGTTGGGGCCTTTATGTATCGGTGTCACTAAATCCCTTGTTTTACCCCGGAAGCTGCGACTTACAATAAGATTCCAACAATTCGACACCCAATCTCTTTCTTCTCAAGACACACCTATCGTTGGAACATAATAGGCAGCTTGTCGACCGTGATAAATTTACTTCAATGCATGAACAAAAGGAGCTCAAATATCGCATTATTTGGTTTTGGTTTCAAAGAATCGTGAAAAGACGTGAAATAAATCATGTTCCTAAAATAGGTACATTTGTGAATCGAAATTTCGGAATTCATGGGCTCTTTCTTGAATACATTACATTCATAGGCAAAATGAATCATCCATAAAATGTATTAAAATTTTTACAAAAGTATGTGGACTTTTTTTTAATAAACATAAAAACCAAATTACATTATATTGCTGTTATATTTAACATAAAGTATAGTTTATATAAATCAACTCTTTTTGATTATTTCAAAGATGGTGAACTGTAACTTACATTTGTCAAGCTATAATTATGAACCTTTATTATATTTTTTAATTTTTATTGCTTTCTCTTTACTTTTTTTCTGGTTTTCATATATTATAGTGAACATATATTCCATGTTTTTTCGATTCTTATTTTTAACATTTAAAAAAAAAAACATTTTTTTTTCTTAAACTTGGATTTTGTAATTTTGTTTTTTTTTGTTCAATGTAATTATTATTAAGCATATACCTTGCTGTCCTTTTTTTTAAATTACTTTGAAAGAAATTAAAAAAACATTTTTCGTACGCTTTAATTTCTTTATTCCTTTTAATGATTTTTTTTTTCCTTTTAATGACTTTTTATTTTTTGAAACAAAATGTAAGCGTGTTCATTGAATGAAACCATTGTGATGTAATATGTACATATAATCTTTTTATGCTTTTTTTTCCTCTTTTATCTACTGTATTGAAATGTTTATTTCTACACAATATGTATTTATTGTATAGTAAAAGGCACTACGTGCCGTGTATATTAATAAATAAATAATATTTAACATTTTGTATCCCGAAGCCGTGTAAACACGTGATTATATAACCACGCGTTGCGTCCCGGTCCCGTGTTTTCACGTGATTTACCAGCTGTTCAAAAACTTGCATTTTATTGACCTCTAGTGACTTTTATTAGTACTTTTTCGCTGCCGGTAAACTACGTGTAAACACGGGACCGGGACACAACGCGTGTTTATTATAATCACGTGTTTACAAGGTTCCGGGATACAAAGCACAATAAAAGGAGTGAGACCCTGGCTCTCCATAAAGGCCAATGTTGGCAAAACTATCATACAAAAATGACTTTTTAAATTGTTTCAAATAAATATAAGAAGTAAGAATTGATTTAACCCAGTATTTTCATAATTATGACACATTTCAGAAACCCTTCACAAAGCATGATCAAAGCAATTTCACAAAAATGGGCCGGGCACAGGGTAAATTCTATGTGTATTCGGCCGGTGCTCGAAGTGTTAAGAGCAAAGAAAATTGAAAAAAACTAATGAAGAACATTACTTTTTACAATGCTTTGCACCACACTAAAATTAATTTTGACATCAACGTACATAGAAAATATGTCTATTGTATGACAGCGGAGTTGAGGAGCTGTTCCTGTTGGTGCGGGATAAGGTGCCTGCTTCAGAGTGATCGCCGATATCGGGGAATTGCACGGAAAGAAGAAGATAATATAACATATAAACATCTTATTCAAACAATGATTACAAAAATGGTGGTGGAATTCTTACTTGTAACCATAATAATTAGATACTTTATACGGGCGATCAGTTATTTCAATCGGTTTTACAAACATCCGTAAGTAAGTGTGATATAACCTCAATTTTTTTTAATGGTATTTTGTATACTGCCGATTACAGCGTTTTATTAACGTTTGTAAGCAGTCGGTAGAACAATAGTTAAATGATTACTACCCAATTTCCGCAGTTTAAATGCATTACAATCTACTATCTTCAGCAAACCCTGCTTTCCAGAATATATTATTTTAATATTATTCCTTATATTCTTCTTCTTCGTCGATACCATGTAAATGATACGCGTCCATCCTCCTAGTAGTTGGCTTA
>NW_028277867.1:0-48409 GCF_059751315.1 Micrasema longulum | reverse complement strand
GTATATTCTATAATTTATAATTGTTCTTCAATTTTTTACTATTATCAGTATATTTTCAAATTTATATTTATGATTAATTTCTTAATTACTAATGCTATATTTTATAATTTGTATTTATGCTTCAATTTTTATTATTATCCATATGTTGTCTAATTTATAATAATTACGTCTCATTTCTTAACTATTAATGTTATATTTTTTCATTTATATTTATGATTCAATTTTTATTTTTATTTCCTGCATGTTTTCTAATTTACATTTATATTGATTTTTTTGACGTTATTATTTTTCTTTGAATTTATTAAGCATCATATAATGAAATTAAAAAAAAACAAATGTAAAAAAGGAAGGTCCTTCCTAAACACAGGAATTTCCTAGCTAGTCGGGACCTGAAACAAAGTAATTCTGTATATTTTAAAACTGTGAAATACATAAATAAATAAATATTTTTTACAAAAAAAAACTGAAATTCCTCATTGAATTCATTAATAAAGAATTTGATTTAAATCACTTTTATACATTTAAAAAAAACTAATCTAATAAAGAGTTATTTATGATGCACCTAATTATTTCAATTTCGTCTAGATACTGTACCAGAAAATGGGAATTAAGTGTGATCGATCGAGGAACTAACCACTAATCTACACCTTACACAAGACCACAATCTATTTATAAGAACAACAACAAACCATCAACTCCGCAGGGTTAGGCAGAGAGTCTTTGCATACAGACCTTGCTTCCTCTACATTCATATATCTATCCCTGCACGCACAACGATTATTCCGAACTTTAGATTTGTGCCTTCACTATACATGTTAAATTTAATAATATTATACAAAAAACTAAACAGTGAGCTTTGGACCATGATTGTGAATGGGCGTTAGCAAACTCGAAATTTCCATACGAAAATTTATACATGTATTCGTTATTTTGTCAGTTGCGTGATACGTATCATACTGTCAGTGCAATAGTAACTATGCGATTAAAAAATTTCTATGAAGATTAAACTTTCGAGTGGTAAATTCCGATCGAAAACATCGATAAGATAAAAATCGTTTAATTAATTAATATCTCTAGCGCATCTTCGTAATCGAGGCCCGGATCATGAAATTTTCATAACTTTTTCCATCTATGTACAATTTTGACCTATCAATTTTCTACTCTCAACTCAATTTTTTTTACAAAGATTTCATGAAAACCAAAACGTGGCGGTCTGTATATATTTTATTATTAATTTGTTCAATGAGAAAAAAAAAACAATTGAAAACAGGACATTGAAATTGAAATAGAAATTGAGCTATTACTAAGACGCATTTTTTTTGATTTTCTAATGTAATACTATTTTAGGAAAATAATATTTTTTAAATCAAATTCCCAGTCCCGAAATCAATAAGGAAGTTTAATGATCTTATAATTAGAAATCAAACACTGATTTGAGTCTACTGAACACTTTATTTGAAAACATTCGTTTGAAAATGCCCTAATAAGGCGAAACAATAGTCACGAAATTTTTATTTTTATATGTTTATATTTGTAAAAATAAAATAAAGTATTCAGTAGACTCAAATCAGTGTTTGATTTCTAATTATAAGTTTAAATATGGAGTCCTACAAATATACACCAAATCAATCAATAAGTTTAATGATGTCCGAAATTGAATTTTAATAAAAAAAATTAGCGGATAATAACAATTGACAAAATTCCTCTTAAATGTTTTCTTACGCGCAGTAAAAATTAGAGCATTAAATTGTGTCGCAAAGTTTCTTAAACACGTATGAAAAAAAAAAAAAAAAACGAACTACTTTGAACGCCGTCACTAGTTCATGTCAAAAGCGTCATGAAAATCAGCGAGCTGATAATACGATACTTAAAAATAAAATTAAAAAATCAGTCGCTCCGTTGAGACGTAAAAGACAGAAGCAAACCTATTTTTGCATTTAGGATATTAGTATGGATAAATAAATAGTTTAGATAGATAATAGATAGTATAGACACGGGGCTCTTGGTCTCATAGAGTTAAAGACACGTTTTTTTTTGTGAAATATGTATCAAAATAATAAATAAATAAATAGATTATGTAACTAAAATTCATAATTGTTTTGATAAGTAAAAACTCGGAATAATTATTTTGCTATCTCCGTCAATATATGTTTATCGTTATTATTTATCTCGAAGTCTTTTATGTTGATCGTGTTTATGAATATACTGTAAACCATTATTTTATTACCCTTGTTTGTCTTTGCTACATAGTTTTATATTAATTTTGTTCAGTTTCTTGTATATATGTTTCTTCGTGTAACTGTTGTAATCGACTTAAAACGTATATATAATAAACAAATAAATCATTACAGAAACATTTGTGTAATAATATGTTCAACACCGCGTTTGTGGTCAAGTAGCCCCGAATGCGTGAAGCGGATTAGCATTGCAAATAACACAAAAATCCACCTTGGAAAAGGTATATAACACAGTAAAACAATAAACGAGTGCATGAAGAAATCCATTGTCTTTACTTTTCGCGGACATAATCGACAGTCGAACTGAAACTTATTGTTTTTAATTGTCAACATCCGGCGATTATTGTCACGAGTCACGAGTCATTGCCAGCCTCAACTTTCCAGTTACATCCGCAGTCCGCAGTAGGAAAACAAGCGGACCGGAGCTCGTACGTCCAATGTGCGGCGGCCGCGCCTCTATCCGCGATTATGATGGGAGGCTAAGGACGTCATAGCTCCACCCTCCACCGTGACGGTGTAGTTGAAGATAAATTCTCTCGGGCGATTACGAAGATACACTACCGACCCCTCATCTTCAAGTGTTGGGTAGGTACATCGATATGCAACAAAGGGAAGCGTACGTCGCGTCACGGTTCACATATCTACGCACTTGAGTGACATAGCTTCATTATGACGTCATAGTTGAAGATAAATTCTCCCCTACGATTATGAAGATATACTATCGACCCCCACCATCAAGTCTTGATGTAAGTACATCGGTTTGTACCGACGCGCGACGGGTCTATACATCTCGGTACGCGTATCTACGCATAAAGTGACAAAAAAATTGTTCCACCGAGCAATACATTTTTAATCGTTCTGAGGTTGGCACTTTTTTTCTTAAAACCCTATTAAAAATACGAAGTGAAGTAAGTCGATTTTGAAATCGAATTGAATTCTGACATAACTTTCAGTTTTGGAAACGAAAGCCTAGATACACAGATAATGTGGCTAGATTCTGCCATATTAACATATAAGAGCATCTAGGAGTAAGATGTTCCCACTATAAAAAAAATATTTGGTTATTATATTTTTCACATCTGTTTTACTATCTACCTAAGTGTGTACGTATCGATACGTTAAAGGAGCCGGCTTTGCAATCGCTCGGTACGTAAATACGTTAAGCATAACGTCTTGGTAATTGTCGGAAATCATATGAAAATCATGTTCAAACGAGCGTTTTTTGCTTGAATTGAGATTTATTGGAGTTTATAAACGCTTCGAAGTTGGCACTTTTTATCAAGAAGCCTATTTAAAATATAAATGGGAACTATATTGAATTTTTATGAAGTAAGGAGCGCGGACTAAGTTTTCGGGGTCATTCATTGGTTGGATTCGATCATATGACGCCGAGATGACAAGTCGGTAGAACATACCGTCTCGATATGTACGGATGAAGATAGCGTGGCACTGGTGCCGTAACACGAGAGATGGTAGTATTGAATATTACCTACTCGGTACGTGGAAGGTACCGAGTGCCGAGTGACCTAGCCAGGCGAGCCGGTTGCTTCAGTTGTTCATGGAAAACCAGTTCCCTGAAGACGCCTTTACAAATTACTCAAACCTTTCAATGCGCGCTCGGAGCATTTTGTGGTATTCGGTGGTAATTTGTGCTTTGCTTTGGGTCACGATGAAAGGAGATGGAACCTTCCTTTGACTATAATATACTAGATGCGTAATATTCTGTATTTAGTTATACATATTAGTATACCCGAACTGCATTCACGGTGTAAAATTGTCTTTTGGAATGTTTCCTATTTATGAATTTTAGACCGGCTATAAAAAAAATTCAAAAACATTCGATTTTGATAAAATTATAAATAAAGTGATCAATAAAACTTCATGGTTTAGTTTTACTTAATTTTTTTTAGCTGAATCCCAATTTCGGTCCAATAACTCCCAAAAATGAACTGTTCGGCAAACTAGTGGTAAACATTTATGTTTTCTGTCCCCTGTTAAAATACTCATTTGATCTTCTTTTTTTAAATTTAAGTTGAAAACATACTATACATAATTTTACATAATATTCCCAAGAAGTTTTTGTAAAAAAACTCATTTAGGGACAAACTATTTAGGGACAAACTATATATTTTAAACTATAACTTTATTTACAAAAGCAGAATAAAAATTATGATACACTACCAATTGAAAGGGTATGAAAAAGATTCAAAAATTACAAAATAAACATAATACATGGTATGGAAATAAATTCAAAATGATATACAGTTATGTTATGTTCTTTAAACCCTGTCACATCCGAAACCACGATGATCAGTATGGGCAAGAAGACATATTAGCATATTAAAAAAAATATTTAGAACGAACAATTTTTTTTTAAACTGAAAATCTGTATCGAGACACTTAAATAATACTGTACGATCTAAAAGTGCAGAGACCCGGGCACAGTCGTTAATTTAGATAGTAAATTGCAGACGCACATATTATTGCCAAATAAATATCAAAAGACGATGATTTGCATTTCGCGCGGCGAAGGATTTATTTTGGAATTCCAAGAAAACATTGTACGTGGATAACGGTAATGAAGTAAATGCCTTTGAACCTCTTGTCCCGCGTTTTTTACACGGGCACGAAAATAGCTTCGGACATTATTAGGGATCTCCTTTCTCCGTGTACACCGTGTCGCGTCGGTCGGCAGCCAAAGTATACATTTCACCGAGATGAATGGGCATAATGTGGATATTTATTACTCGGGTATCTGCACCGGACCTAAATAAGAGTACGTCAATGCACACGCATAGGAAGTTTCTCCTCAACAGCGGGACTGCGATTCGGAAAGAAGATTACCAATCAGTAGGCATCATTACTCATCTCATGGGGCTTAAAGCGTAAATGGTGTCCAACACCCCTCCACCTCCTGCGGAGACCAGTACGCGGCGAGTCAACATCACGACTTCGGTATTAGTTTAAATAGATAACAACGATCAAGATCTGCTGACGTTACCGCCGCGTGTTGTTAGCCTCGAAAATGTTAGCGTAGCTCCGGTGCTCTGAGCAAGCTCGGAGCAAGCTCGAATCCTTAGACCGATACAAGGAAGTCACAAAAGCGGTAAACTGTCGATTGTATTATTTTTCATCGCTCGGGAAGTCTTCCCACACATTAAATCTTAGACTTACTTATTGCAACTTCCACTTATGTGCTAAATTTTAAGGAATAAATTCGACTTAATGTTCTGCCCATGTTTTCATATCTGTACTAAAGATAACCATCCATTCATATGCCAACACCTTAGATAAGAATAAAACCCCCCTGCTCTAAGTTTCACTGATTAATCTGTTTATTTTTTGTTTAGATTCGATGACATTGTGAACAATATTCTGTGTTTATTATATTAGTTTTATATCACCCGTAGATGGGAGGAGTGCTCTCCCGAAACTATAGTTGTGTTCTTGTAAAAGAATAAAATTGTGTAACACTGATAACAAAGTTTTATTTTCATAATAATTTATAATGAAGTGTTACGAAGTGAATGCCGATTCAATTAAAAAAAAAAAAAGAAAGCAGCTAATTTCATTCGAAAGGTTGCGTTCGTGCGAATAGGGTATACCATATAGCTTATTATTATTCTTAGTGGTGCGGGTCAGTGGTATGCAAGCTCCTGACGTCACTGCGACCCGTGAAGATCTATTGTGACGGGTCCCCGTGAATAGTTCTCGCCCTCCGAGCCCGGGTCTATAAAGAGACTGGCCTACTGTGTGGAAGGCGAGAGTTTATTTATTTAACTTTTTGTACATAATGTTATTTGTACATTGGCGGGCTTGTTGCCAAATGACAATTTCTTCCAACCAACCAATAAAATAAAAGTTTCATTTTTATGATTCAAGTTACAGAATATATTCAATAGAAAATAAAGATTAAAAAGCTAAAGATATATATAAATAGAAATAAACGTATTTGTTTAAAAATTACCTTAAATCAAAACTATTACTCAATGGGAAAAAGAGGAAACGGGAAAGGAGGAGAGATAAAGGAAGAGAAAGGAGATGTTTCTTCAGACGAGATTTAAACAGAGATAATGTAGTAACATCTTTGATGGTGGATGGGAGATGATTCCACAGTTGAGCCGCATGGACACTATATGAGTTAGAGAAGAAAGAGGAATTGTGGATGGGTATTAAGAGACTGCCTTGAGAATAAGAACGAAGAGGTAAACCATGAACTGATAAGCGTTGAAATTTTTCACGCAGGTATATAGGAGCGTTAGGACTATGAAGTTCATTGAACAGAAATGAGAGGAAGTGATAGTTTACATTTTGCTAAATCTCCCCCTCCAAGCCCGGAACCGTTAAGTATCGGGTTATTAGGTAGAGGGTAAGCTCTTTAACATCCTCACGTTTAACCAGTGGTCCCCCGAGGATGAGGCTCCTTTTATGATGTAAAGCATCACATTCACATAGAATGTGTATAGGTGTTTCCTCATCTGCACTGCAGAACCTACATCTAGAAGTTTCGGAAAGGTTCATTCTAGCGCGGTGTTTGTTCAATCTGCAGCGCCCTGGGCGGGCTCTAGTGATAACCTTCACTCGATTTCGGCTGAGCTTTATTAGGTCAAAAGCAAAACTTTGCGAGTACCCTTTATCAGCTCCATCAGTACCGAATAGCGCAGAAATCGAGTATCCTCGATCAGGGGCCGCGATAAGCGTCAGCGCGGATTATATTCGTTCTAGATTTCAGTTTGACCGAGAATTTCTCAACTGATTTAAGAGTGGCTGACCACCGACCGCAACACGATTTTAACTCTGTAAATGTCATACTCGGTCTCCCGAACCCTCGCGAAGGAGCCAGTCACCCACCCGTATTTCTATTCCTGGCTGGTGAAAAGTACCGAGACAGTTTATAGTTCATCCCGAGCTAGTATCGCGCGTAGACGAAATCCACGCAAGGATCGGCCGTTGTTTAGTGACTGCGTAAAGAATCGGGGTTACTGTTAAGTCTAAAAATAAACAAAACCCGGCAATGTTTCTTGGCGTAATTTCACTGTTGTTAATTTCATTTGTTGCAGTGTAGACTGCGCCGATCACAATAGCCGGAAGACAATACAACAAAACGGGTAATGTATAATATTATTATTTCATCAATTCCGCGAGACCACGCCGCAACGATGATCAACATAAACGCCATTTCAAAATAGTTTTCGCAATATTGAATGACAAAAAACTGCCGGTTCGATCTTTTCGAAAACGAATGTCAATAAATGAAATTCAGCGAGAGAAAATGACGCGTATCCAGGAAAGCCTTTTATCTCGAGCAACGGATACATAATAAATGGGGATTGCGTGGAACGGGGGTGCGGGCGGCGCGAATCCGCGAGTGTTCAGGAGAATGGGCGTGAATTCAGCGAGCCTACTCCCTACCGACTCTGTAGACCTAGACTGGGCTGCTGGGCGCTAGACTGTTAGACGCAGCGGCGAGACACCCTCTTCCGGATCACAACTGCCGCCAAATTACGGGGCAATTTGTGCAACAGTCGAATCGCCCGTTCAAGATTCTGCTCGACCCCCGAGAACGGCGTGTACCTTTCTACGCGAGTAGCGAGATTCGCTAAACTTTCGTTGCTCGTAAATGTATTATCGTGTTGGGATAGCGGAGGACGGAGGACGGAGGGAGGGGTTATGAAGTTATAAAGCGAGGGAACATAGATGCCAAAGGGCACAAGATAAAGGATAAAGTACGGAAAAGTAAATCGATACAAATAGGGCAAAATAGACAGGCACTACATTGTAAAGTAAACAGGAAAAGATACAAAATGAATAAATTCACAGTAATTATTCGTGTCTATCTATCATAAATCATTTAAAAAATACATACACTTTTTTTTTACAAACAAAACAAACCATTACGACGTTTCCCCGTAGGGATAGGCAGAGAGGATAGAACGCCATATCACTCTATCTTTGCATAAATACCTCGCGTCCTATGCATTCATTCATCTTCTCATGCACGCACGCCGATTATTCCTACTTTTGACAAGTCCATCTTCAAGTATTTGATGGACTTGCTCGTGCTATGTCTTTCTCGGTCTTCCTCGTTTTATGCATCCATCAACATTCCCATCGTAGATCCTTTTAGCCGTTCTTTCGCCGTCCATTTGCTCTACATGTCCAAACCAACGCAGCACCCCGTTCTTGATTCTGTCGATAATGCATATCTCAGCCTTACATAGTTCACGGATCTCGACGTTTGTGCACCGCACCTATCATACATAGTTTTTCCACACTTAGTAAAAGACATATTAGCGTTCTTATGATTTACTCAAATATTAAAATTTTGGTGACCATTTTCAACGAGTTATAAATAATTCACTGTTAGAACATGGAAATCGAGTTGGGGTAGAGTAAGTTTCGAACCTCGGACCTCTAATCTGTAAGTCCGCAACGTATATGATTTTTATTTAGAAACTTTGCTGGTCTGTCTGTATTTAAAAAAAAATGTTATTGTATAATTGTCGACTGTTTGTTTCTTTAAAATAAATAACACTAGCCACGGGACCACAACCCGACTCATCATGTTCATAAAAGCTAATTTAAATATGTACAAGATTAGCGAAAATATCATTAATAGCTTAGACACGTAAAACAATGAGGAAGTTCGATTGTTCTTTTTAATTTCTTTTTTTACATTTGTTAATAGACTATATTAAACTCAGCCAAACTTTTTTTTCTTAAATTTTTATAAATCGTATTATCAGCGCTATGAATTATTTTAAAGTTTTGTATTTCCCTTGAGGTGATTTTCACAAAAATGGCGCTATATAAATTATCCAAACAATATTATTATTATTCTGAAATAACTCCGCGTGTGACGTCAGAGCAGTGGCGAGCCGTGATTTATTCTATAAGTAATCTACAAAAAATGTTCGATAATTTGTACGTCCATAATACGTAAGTAATATAATTATGAATGACATTTTTTTCTGTGGTTCTGTGAAAATCAACTCAAACAACAATAATTATTATTAACCAGGCGATATACTTGTACAAAAGTTTGTATGATTTGATTTCATTATGATTTAACTGTCAACGCTGAGCACTGGCCGATTCCTTTTTAAATAAATAATCCCAAAAACGACACTGCGAACGCCACATGTCAACCGTATCCTATCAAATAAAAATAGTCCTTGGTAAATAATGTTCGAAATACTAGTTTACAAATAGAGAATCTTCAAATAATATTTGTAATCTGCAAGCTTGTTTTAGTACTAAAAAACATAACTTCGTTTGAAGATGTAAAATACAGTGTAATTTTTGTATGGAGAAATTAGCTGAGGTAATCGGATAGTTTTATTGTTCACTGAGAACGGCCTAGGCGTTGGGCGCACTTCATAGATCTTTTTGTAGGAATATATAAACGGCGGTGGTGATTTATAATAAATAACAATTATTTTATTTATTTTCCCATAAACATAGTTAATATAAAACATTATTATCCAAAGTCAAATATAATAGTAAGCTGTGCATAATCGCTTATTTTGACGATTCGCCCCTGCGTCAAGGATTCTCTTCCGCTTATTCTCTGTCAGTTCTGCCGATTGGTCCGTTTACGGTAAGTAAACCAGATATCTTTCACAGCTCTCTTATCATCGACTGATTCATGCGAATCAGTGACGTCGTTCAAAGTAGTTCGGTTTTTCTAAAATATTTTTTTCGTATATTTTCAAGAGACTGCCGTACAATTTCATGCTCTAATTTTTACCGCGCGCAAGAGAACATTTTTTGTATCCAATTTCCCGTAGGGCAGAAGTTCCTCATTGTAAAGGTAAGTGTGAAAAATTTAATAATGAATGTCACGAGTGGCAAAGTCTGTGAGATAAAAAGCGCGGTAGTCATTCTATCCGCCATGCCTACGCTGCGGAGGAAGAGCGCGATGGCTCGTTAGTTAGGTTATAATTTGTGTCGAAAGCGGTAGATGCGGTTTCTCGACGTTTCGACTTTTTATGGACGAATAAGATCGACATCCGATCGTGAGAGAGTGCCCTGTCATGTCGGCCTGCCCGTGTCCGCGGTTCACACGGTGTCGCGGTGTCCGGTCCGGTCCGGTCCGGTCCGTCCGCCCGCCCGCCCGCGTCATGTGACAACCGACTACCGGTGGTAAAGCGTGTCGGAAGAGCGATGCTGAACGTTGACCGTTTTCACGTCTCTTGAAGGAGTTTCCGATCTAAAAACATTTTGCTTCGTTTCTAATGAAATGTTTTGCACCGCAACAAGCCAAGGGGACCACCCTATTGATCCATTGGAGGTGCCAAATTTTGGAATGCTGAATGGAAGCTACCTCTTTATATAAAATATACACAATGACCATTTTTATTTATTTATTTATATACAGGATGTTCTTTAAACCCTGTCACATCCGAAACCACGATGATCAGTATGAGCAAGAAGACATATTGGCACATTAAAATAAATTTTTAGAACGAATAAAATTTACAAAAATAAAATATAAAAAAAAAACAAATGGTTGCTTACTTCTGCAGGGGATAAACGAGAAGGGGGGAGGGGGGAGTCTGATATACCGTCAACCGCGCGGCGGCGCCCCCTCGCTTCTCCCCTGCAGAAGTACGCAACCATTTCTTTTTTTTATATTTTCTTGAAAAAAAATTGATCGTTTTAAATATTTTTTAAATATGCTATGTCTTCTTGCCCATACTGATCATCGTGGTTTCGGATGTGACAGGGTTTAAAGAACACCCTGTATACGCCCAATTGTGCATTTTTAAGGACATTGTATACATAGAAAATTATCATAAAAGAAAGTATTATTTTATTGATTTATTTAACACTTTATATACATAATTATTATAAAAGAAAGTATTTATTTTATTGATTTATTTAACACTTTATATACATACAAGGGCGGGCATATTGCCATAAGGCAATTTCTTCCTACCTACCCAAACCGTTTGGTTTGAGAAAATTACAAGAACATGGACATATTGAATCTTACGCTTTTAAACAAAATTTTATACGAAAGTAGAAAGACACAATGGTATATAGTAGACTTGGTAGGAGTGGAAGCGGGAGAGAGGTGTTTATAATTGAATTTGATTCAGTGATCGTTTGAAAGAAGACAACTTGTTATCAAAGAAATCAAGACTGGTATGTTTGTTGGTAGACCTAAGAATTCTGGGCATGGGGGAATGAAAACCATAGTTAGTTCTGTGGTTATCGGTATGAAAGAGTAAGTTTTGTCTGAGGTTTCTAGTTGGGATATTCAATTTTACTGAGCTCAATAGTTCAGGCGCCTCAAAGAGTGAGTTGAGAATTTTAAATAGGACTAGAAGGTCGGATTTATTTCGACGGTCTTGAAGAGAAGATATATTTAAGCTAGTTTCTAACTCATTATACGCATATAGGTCTCTGGATAAGCCCAACCTCCAGCCTATCCTCCTTAGAAATCGATGTTGAACCGATTAAATGTTTTTTTATGTGAACATCATAATATGGAGACCAGATAACAGAGGAATACTCTAGGTGCAGGCGAACTAGTGAACGGAAGAGAGTTTTAAGGGTATTGATATTTTTTAAGTCAGTTGTGCTTCTGTTAATACATTTTTAATAAACGCCTGAAACACTATTATATACCCTTAAAACCATTCGTTATTTTAATATTTATTTTCTTTCCTGAAGCCTCTTCTTGTTTCCTTCAAAACTCATCACCATGGTAAATATTCTGATGGGAAGTTAAAATTTATCTACAATTTTATCTAACTAACTAACTAACTAACTAACCATCACGCCATTTCCCCAGAGGGGTAAGCAGAGAGGATAGAACGCCACACCACTCTGTCCTGGCACACTTCCTTTGCTTCCTTCACATTCATACATCTTCTCATGCACGCACGTCGATTATTCCGACTTTTCACATGACCACTCTCAAGAATTTGTTGTACTTGATCATGCCATGTCTTTCTCGGCCTTCCTCGACTTCTACAACCAGACACATTCGCATCATAAATCTTTTTAGCCGTTCTTTCATCATTCATTCGCTCCACATGACCGAACCATCGCAAAAGACCTTTCTTAATTTTGTCGATAATGCTTAACTCAGCCTTGCATTCTGCTCTAATTTCGACATTAGGGCACCTATCATACATTGTTTTTCCGCACATTCGCTTGAGGGATCGCATTTCAACAGCATTCAGTCTACTTTCGTCCCTTTTTTTCCAACTCCATGCTTCGCTTCCATACATTAGGGTTGGTACCAGAACTCCATTATGAACTGCTAATTTACCCTCTTGCGATAGACACTTATTTGCTACGACAGACTTTAAGGCACCATCAAATCTGTTACCGGCACTAACCCTCCTTTCAATATCCTTGTCCATATTTCCATCTCTAGTAAACATACTACCCAGATATACATATTCTTCGACCTGTTTCAAACTATCTCCATTTACTACAATCTTACATTCAGTCATAGTTACATTTCTTTCAAAGACCATGACGTTCGACTTTTGCACATTCATTAGCAAATCACTCTCCTTGCACACTTCGTAAACCTTTGTAACCAAGGATTGCAGTTCCTCTTCGAAGTCAGCTAGGAGGACTGCGTCATCGGCGTACAGAAGGCAACTGACAATTAGATTACTTATTTTCGCTCCCACATTCATACTTTTCAATTCTTTCATACATTTATCCATGTATCTACAAAGTAAAATTAAGTTTTCTGTATTAAAAATAGAATATGTTTACATTTTCTTTTCTAAACATGTTCTATTACCGGTTATCGACAAAGATACTTTGAAATTTCATACAAATATACACAGTTTCATACATAAATATCGATATTAGTTTATACCGTCTCAGTATATACCGATGAAGATAGCCGTTCATAATCGCGGCCCTCATCCCACATTCGTATCGCATATGCATAACGAGAGTATTTTTATTAATAAGTTTATGCGTACAAGCTCCACCTGCACGCTAAAAAACAGCTGTAATCCGAAAATAAATACGTATATTTATATTATTTTTAAATTTAAAAGTACAAGATTCGGCCAATTTTTTTTAACTGTCTGTTTTCTGATTGGCTGGAAGATATTTCTTTTAGCAATAACCCCGTCAAAGCGCATATATTTTTGTACATGAAGTTTCAAATAAACAAATATTACAGTGATGAATTACAGTACAGTACAAATTTGAGAAAAATCACGTATGATATTTGTAATCGCACCGGAAATCTAACCCGAAACCACTGAGTATGACATGACAAGCGCCTTGTGCTACGAAAGGCCGCTTATCAAACTGAAAGATTTTAGAAAATATACTTTACGATCAATAAATTTTTTCAAATCATCGTTATCGTAGAACAACGACGGATGTGGGAAAAATGCGACTTTGACTTTAATTCATATATGATATTAAAAAGGTTATATCGTGGATAAACTGGCAAAAAGCTTTAACTCTCAAATCCCTGTTTTGAGAAATCAGGCATTTAAGTTTTGTTCCAATTTTACTATTTTATATCTTGTTTAAATATAGTAAGATGTTAAGTGCTCATTTAAGAACATGTTTTTAATTTTTCCGTTTCTTAATTTCATATTAAGTTATTTAAAGCTTTAAGTCTGAATAAAATACCGGGTATACGACTTAACCTTAAATTTATTTTTAAAACTACAGATATGTGAATTTTAATATGACTTAGTGTATTTTGCCAGTTTGTAGAGCGTTAAAAACTTTACAAAACTGCATCATTAAGTCAAATCCGCATATTTTCGATTTAACGTTTTTTGCCAGTATACCCACGAAGAAAAGGCTTTATAATTCCAGTTATGAAATAAATAAATATAATTAACCCAAGTATCAGGAGATAAAGTTTTATTTACACGGCCTAAGCCAATTACAACAGTTACATGAATAAACATATATACAAGAAACTGAACTATTGAACTTGTGAAGTAGCGACATAAAATGACATTTTTTTAAACAGCTTTCATGTGAAGTTGAAGAAAATCGCAGGTGTCGTTGTTCTACGATCATGACGAAACGATTGGTTATGGGGTCAATAAATAAATGAAAATATAATATTTACAGGTTTCTGAAAGCCATAACGGTTTTAATACGTTTAAGGTTATGGAATGGAAGAAATTGCTGCACAAGACTACAAAAAGGTTTATGTCTGAATCCAGATTGTGCAGTGAATCAAATATGAACATTTATTTTTCTTTTTCTTTTTCTTTTTTTGATGCTTCGTATAAATTTTCTTCTTGTATCCTATATTTTCAATTAATACCTTTGTTTATCGTATTCGCGATCACAATGGAACATCCGTGAACACCTAATATTAAATGTTAAAATATTTACGTTTCGCGACGTATAATCCTGCTGCGTAATCACATATTTGAATTTCACGGGTGTAAATATGGAAAATATTACAAAACTGCTATTTTTATTTAATTATTTATTATTTATCACACTACTCATTGCATTAAGCCGGCAGTTGGCAAGCCAAATGTCAAAAAAAGCAGTCGCCATAGCAATTGTAATTTAATTTTAACTTTTTTTTATTAGATATTCCTTACTATTTTGCAAATGTAATATAATGTATTATTTTTTAAAGTAAACGCCGATTTTTCGCCAGTGAACTGTATTTATTTACGAGGAAAACACAAAACAAACCGACACGAGCGTTGACTTATAATAGACTACACATACGTTGACTTATGACTGCGATAACTTAAGCATGCTCATTTTTGTTCATTGTGATCGCTCAAATGCCTAGCATGTTTTTAAGCACGTCGATAGTTGTTTGTGATTGAGCTACAGATGGGGTAAATAGAAACGGGTTTTCACGACTAAATAGCTTAATACATAATAGTTCAACGTCAAGATTATCGTCGATCAATTTTAATTAATCGTATTGCGAACTCCTTAAAATGAAGACGCACAATATAATTCAATATTCAATATAAAGTCGATATTGTCGATAGATAGTGAAGTTTTCTGGTGGTACGTCACTATTGCGGGGACTAAACAATTAAGTACTGCATTTATTTCTTACACTAAACTGTCAATATTTACAGAACTTCATGAGCGTGCAAACGTCAAAAGTCTTTGCACTCTCCTACTAGTTGAGTTTGTATATATAATACATGTAATTTTTAAACTTTTTATATATTTTAATTTTTCCTTCCCAGATTGTATAATGTATACATCATTTTGAATTTATTTCCATACTTAGTTTTATGTTTATGTTGTTTTTTTTCATACCCTTTTAATTTGTAGTGTATCATAATTTTTATTCTGCTTTTGTAAATAATGTTATTGTTCAAAATATAAAAACGTCTTTATATAAATATTGTTATCTGCATGCCCCTAAATGAGTTTTTTTTTAAACTCCTTCTGAATATTATATAAAATTATGTATAATATGTTCTCAATTAAATAAAAAAAATAAAAAAATAAAACAAAGCGGACATCAGATTATTATTACGTCTTAAAAAATCATTTTTATGACGAATGTGGACTTAAGTGGTTTATTCCTGTGTAAAATAGCGTACTGCGATAATTTTTGCATTTTTAACTTCAAAAAGGGGACTCCCGTATTTTATCCTCTAGGATACAGATATTATTAACTAGCGAAAGAGAATTTAGAAATTGCAATCATGGCAGAAGTCCGCAGCTAGGATTATCCACATACAATAAGTCTAGTATTGGGGTTGGCCCCACGCGGGGGTCGGACCCTTAAACTGAGACGGAATCATTAATCACATCTGATTTGGGAGGATTTCCGCCATCAGACACGCGAGCGGAACAGACGGAGAACTAAAACTTGGTGTAATAACGGTTACTGCAGATCGTTGGCTAAATTAACTTCTTGCCAGTTAACGATGAACCGTTGTAATAGTACAAATAGTAAGAAAAAACAATGGAAAGCAAGAAAATTGCCGCTATTGTAATTAACCAAAATTCATAATTTTACTTAGATGTACATTCAATTATTTTTTAAATATATATTTATGGAAAGAGTGAACAATTAAATATACACAACAGTTTTAATGTATTTGACTTTGACAAATGATGAACAATCAAAACGTTAGTTTTTTTAAATATTAAAAACAATAATCTAATTATGTATTTGACTAGTTTTAATAATTAACAAATTACAACAGGGATGAAGAATACCTTAAATAAGGAAATATGGAAGTCTAGGCATTTACCAACCAACTATACTTCTTAACACTGTTACTATATTTTATTTCTTTATATTGTGTTTTTAAAAAAAATCTATGTTGTTTATATACTCATCTTCTTTTTTATATACCAACTTTACCTCTTAGCCCTGTTCTATCTTTTGTTGCTTTATATTGTATTTTTTAAATTGAATGTTGTTTATATACTTATATTTTGTAAAACTTTCATGTATGTAAAAGCCTTATGGGCGTGAAAAAATAATAAAATAAAATGAAATAAAAATTTACAGGGCTTATGACCTGTCGTTGGCTGGTTTAAGTGGCCACTTTACACACTGTGTAACATTCACCATTTTGCCTATGTTCGAACATCCATACTTCTTCAATTCTTCCATTTGATGATTTTAGTGAAGTTAAAGAGCTGAAACCTTTACTGTTGTGAAGAGATTCATCTGACTGAATTATTTCACATATTAGGCAACGCCTGAAAACCATTTTTAATTTTTTAAACTTCTTTTTGGACCTGTTGGTTTCATTACAATATTTGAGTTTGTCCAAATATTCGTAGACAAAAGACTGAATTTCATAAGCCCTGTAAATGCCTAGACTTCCATATTCCCTTATTTAAGGTATTTTCCATCCCTGTTGTAATTTGTTAATCTTAATGACTCCCGAGGGGGTGAAATCCAGTCTTTTGTCTACGGACATTTGGACAAACTGAAATATTGTAGTTTTAATCATGTTTAAAGAACCGTCAGATTTTTTAGTGCTGTGGGTGTTTTCTGCAAATTGAGAAATGGCGTTTTTGCGATCGAAACTATTTTTTTAGAAGGTAATTATTACAGTTTTTTGTATAAAGGCGGTTTGACTGTTTTTAGCGGAACATAAAATTGAACTTACCGCACCCGACAACACCAATATCTCTTCTTTTTTTATATTTTTATTGTGGACTAGTTGCTTTCTGCATAACTACGTTCAATTGATCTATAATTTTGGTTTATTATAATAAGCTGTCGTTTTCTTTAATAAATAAATTTTAAAAATGCATAAAACATAATAATTATAACTTGTAACGATCAAAAACTTTTGCGTAGGTTAACTTTAAGATGCAATACAAAAAAACAAAAGGTGCGAATTAATTAATCATTTGCTTTTTGGGAAATTCACATAAAAATATTTTTTTAAATACCATTTTGTACATATACAAACATGAATTGAAAATATTATTAAATAAGAGGGAAATTTCGGGAAGATTCAGAGCACACGGTTTAAAAATATAATTATAAAAACCCACCGGTTTCCTTTCGAAGTATAAAATCCGTTTTATTCGTTTTATACTCGTATCGTACAAAAAGGTGGGAAAGATACGAAGCTTTCGGAGGGAAGTCCCCTTGGAGTATAGCTGCTGCCGCCGAAATATCTCCCAGACTCACCAGAGAGGGGCGGGGAATTAAAATTCACGAAGATAAGAGGGGACCGTCCACCCCTCCTTTGGTAAAGAAGAGGATTTCAATATATTATGTAGGCACGGTAGGTAACTAGATTCATTTGACTCATCTTATTTAAATAAATTCAAATATAAAATAATTATTATAAAAAAGTTTAAATCCCGGTAGAAAAACATATTTTACTCAGTGAAAACCAAATGCCCCCTATATAACAACATGTTTTTATAATTACTTTTTTCTTTTATTGATTGAATTTTGGAGATACTCATTACTTTTTACTCTGTTTTTTCACATTTTTTTTTTACTTTGTTTTTTAATGTTTTTTTACTATACAGCTAAATACAAATATTTTTTTATTATTATGTATTTTTCTATGTTTTTTTGTTTTTTGCTATACATATATTTTATTTGCTTCGAGAAACTTTGCACTACATTTCTATCACTTCTTATTTAGAATATTTTGAATAATCCCACTTCGCCTGTTTATCTGAGAGAGCTCTTCCAACCTCTATCACAACACGGACTATCTCTTCGTTCTAGTAATGAGAACGAGAGAACCCTTTTAATACCCTTTCATCGCTCTAATTTTCTTGCCTCCTCTTTCACACTAGTAGCTGCTCGATTGTGGAATAATCCACCCACTAATGTTAGAGACGCCCTTCTTTACTTACACTTAAGTCAAGATTGAAATGTCACTATCTAAATATTTAAGTTGTTTATCCTTCATCCTTTATCCTTCTCCTTTCCTTCCCATCCCCTCTCCTCTCTTTATAAAAGTGTTAATTTAATTTTTTAAAAATTTTTGGTTAATCTTTGTTTTTAATTTTGTATAAAATCATAAGATTGAATATGTCCATGTACTTGTAATTTTCTCAAACTAAACGGTTTGGGTAGGTAGGAATAAATTGCCTTAAGGCAATATGCTCGCCCTTTTATGTATATAAATATATTGTATACGTATGCAAAGTGTTTAATAAATAGATAAAAAGTTAAATGCTTTATTTTTTACCGTGTGTGAGAAAACATTTTTAAAATACAATATCCCGTAGCACTGAACTTCCTCGTTGTATTGTATAAGCCCTTCTTTATCTAAAACGGGACACACCCTCCAGACCTACGCAGTGTTATTACCGATCGTGCCCCGGACGTCCGACACCAGGCGGCTGTGACGTCAGCTCTGGCCAGCCAGGGGTGGAAAGATTAGCATTAACAATTAATTCCAAATTAAGTAAAAAAAATAGAGAAATGTGAACAATGTAAATTAAATTTTAAACACTGTATCTGTACATTATACAGTCCTCCTTAAAACATGTTTTCGTAGAGAGGACTCTAAAATGATTTTTGTATTAAATATAAATATATATATTATTTCGGCCTCGTGATGTAATGGTCAGCGCATTTGCCTACCATGCGGGAGGTCTCGAGTTCGATTCCCGACATGGTAGATATGAAATATTTATTTAAAAGGGTGTTTTTACACCAGAATATTTCATTGTCCCTGGTATGGTACCTGAAGCGTAAGACTGGTCATCTTACCTTCATTAAACAATAAATTTAAAAAATACACTATTATCCTATGCACCATTAGGTGCTGAAAGGGAATGATGATGATTGTGATTGATTTATATATATATATATATATATAAATACAGTATAATATTCAAATAAATAAAATAACCACTAAAGTACTAGCTAATTTCAATAATGTTTTTCATGAAACATTAACAATATTTAATTTAAAGACGGAATAACAATTTCGAATTCGGTGTTTCTAATTTAATAAAGTTCATTGGTTTCTTATCTTGTAATTTTCTTCGTAATTTTTTTTTCTTCGCATTACGTATCAGATTTTTCCATACGCATTTTTTGAGAAAACAGTATGAATACATTTCTTTAAATTATTATTGAAATAATATATAAAAGCCGGGCGTAAATAATATATATACGAAAATACAAATGGATTAGGAATAGTGCCCTGTAAAAAAAATCGGAAAAAATTTAGGTTTCACGAAAGAGATCGAAATGAAATTAAATACCCGTAAAATTAGTCTTCAAATAGTAGAAAAATCCTGAAAAAGATATTCGAAAATTTTTCATAACTCTTAAAAATGCTAACCATCCCGGCAAGGAGTGAAATCTAAAATAATCGTCCTGAAAGTTTCTGAAAGTCATGAAGGATTGACGGATCGATCTCATTCATTTAAGTTTAAGGCAATACTGTGAAATATAAAAAAAAAAACAAAAATGTAAAAAGCAACAATATTTTGAGTACGTTCAACTGTTTGTAGGAAAGCACTGAATTTTCTTCACTAAGGAACTACCAAGATTGACAGACAGACGAAAGAGGTGGATAACATTTTTGTAGGGGTGGGGGCTGTCGACTGCCCGCCACGTGACCTGGGCCGCGTGATGAAGAGGACCGAACGTCCGACGCATACAAGATGTACTTGCGCACACAACACGCCACCCACGCAATCGACGTAAACGAATAAATATTATCGTGTTTACGAATACCTAGTCCCTTCCCTTAACTCTTGCGTGGCTGTGATGTCACACTAGTCGTCATACAATACAAGATTTGACATATCTCTCTCATTTTTTTAATGACGAATTGTTTTTTTTCTAATCTTCGAACGGACATTTTCACACCTGATTTGGAAATTAAAATTTGTATAACTATGCTGGATTTCAATACAAAAAATATTTAACCTTGCTACCCGAAAAATGATGTCCGCAAATACAGCAATACATCTGTATTAGAGGGAGCACGAATATAGAATACACAACAAGAAAGACAGAGACGCTGTTCTGTAGCCGGTGTTGTGTGAAATAAATTTAGTCGGTTGTTGACGATGGGGAACGCAGGCGTGATTTTCTTTTTTTTGCTATAACAGGGCTAAATTATGTTTTTTTTAATAAATTAGGGAAAAGGAATGATTAAACTGTATGTCTACACGTTTTTTTTTCAAATGCTTTAGAATAATCGGTCTTTTGCTTGCTGTAACACGATGTTACATCACCGCGCGCAAAGGGATTATTTACCACAGTATTTTAAAAGTTAACGTAAAAAAAATTCGTAAGGGTGTTGTGATTATGTCACTCATTCGTTTTGTATTTTCGTTAGTATTTCATATATCCATCTCACCCCAAGGCAAACAAAATCATATTTCTCTCTCGTTCCCGCTACATACGATACGCAAGGGCTCAGCACATTTTAGGATGTTGTTAAACATGTTATTTTAACTTTAAAAAAACGTCGACAATCTCTAAAGCGCTTACGTCAGCAGATATGAGTATACTAGTACACGTTGAATGTGGTGACATTTCATAATGTAACTGGTGCATATTATATGAGTTACGTCAGTTTTTTTTTACATAATATCTCTACTATAGATAGTACACGAACGTTTTAATTGATGTATTAATACAGATAATCTATGCATAAACGGATACACTTAATAAGAGTACGCATTGTTTTTTATTTTTGTTATGTTATTGTGACTATTATTACTATAATTTATTGATATACATTAAAAAAACCTTATTACTACTACGAGACTTTATTAATAATCTAGTAAAATTATATTCGATTGTATAAATTGTATCCATCTTAAATTAAGTTTTATTAAAATTAATCTTAGACAAATTCTAATCAACTGCCTTAATAACATATAATGAAAACTAAATTTTGGTATTTACACAGTTTTTAATTTTTCTTTTATAATATACAGATAATTGGTGAAAAATGTTAAGGGTTATTTTTTTATATTTTATAAATTGTATTTATATTGTGATATCTTTTACTGTTTGTGAACTGAAAATAAATAAATAAATAAGGTTGTCATGTGCCGATTTATAATTGCATAATACACCAACACTATTAAGAGGAAACGCTGTATCACTTTTCAGCATACAAAAGTATTCCCGTATTTTCTTCCTGGATTATGGCACTGGAGCAATGATTTTTTTGAGCAAACAGACATTTACGATTGGCGTGTCTCTGAGTCGTTTTGCTTTTTTGATAAATAGTTTCTCATGAGAAAAAGCGCCCAGTTTTGTCAGCTGTCTTTGGGACGTACGGTATACAAATATGATAACTATTTTAGAAAAAGGCTAAATGTGCGGCACGGAAAATTTAATTCATAAAACAACAAAATCGGTTATTTTGAGGTGCGGAAAACGGGACAACGAATCGTAGATTTTAGTTAGGCATAAACCCATTCATCAAAATTGTCTGGCAACACGTATACTCTAACTTGCAAAAATCTTCCACGGCCCTACTGATAACGATCGAGTAGATCGGGCGGCAAACGCTTTCAGTAATTATTTTTGTATCGATAAATTTTGTGGAACAAAAGTGGATTTATTTTTGATATTATTATTTTTTAATGCTGCTAATATTTCGTTAGGCAGATGGCAGAGGGGACAATCTATAATTTAAAAAATGATCAGAAGAGCTAAAACACGACTTAATTTCAAGACAATAATCCAAAAAAATAAAATATTTTAGTTATGAAGCGTAAGAGTGATCATCTTACTTTCATGTAACAAAAATGATAAATATGCACTGCGATTGGTGAACCAATGCAGATATTGGATTGGAGCTGGGAGATTTTTATTATAAAGTTTTTTTTCAATATGAAAACATATGTTTTAACGACGGAAAACCAATAGTTTTTAAGAGTTACGCATTTGTAGAATTGAAAAGGGTTTTTTTTAATAATGTATAGTAGAACTCAAAACTTCAAATTTGTGAGTTATTCCTTTATGGAACTGAGACATCGATATATTTCTTTAAATAAATATTCCCGTTCTTATGATTTCCCATATATTTCAATTTTGGGGCCATTTTCAACGATTTATAAATAACTCACTATAAGAAAATGAGAACCAAGTTGGGGAAGAGTGGGGTTCGAACCACGGGCCTCTGATCCGTGAGTCCGCAACGATAGCCGCGGGACCACAACCTGATTGTAAGAAAGCGAAGAAAAAATATGTTTGCAGGTAATAATATGTCATTGGACTTAAACTTTTTTATACTAAACAGCGAGAAAATAACGGACTGCGCAATATATAAGTATTGAGCATAACTACGCAGCTTTAGAGTTTTAATTTATCAAAAATAGAGTTAGGACTCCTTAACTCGGCACTTTCAGGGTTAGATATGAATTTCTCATTTTATGTTAAGTTCCATATTGTTTACGATAAAATTCATAGAAGATTTTTACACAATGTTAACGTTACATTTTAATCTGGAATCCTGGCGAGACGGTGCCAATTTGCTTCTCGCTAGACCCCGGACGCGAGATATTGTAAAATACGTTATCCCGTGTCTCCTCCCACGTAGTAGGGTAGCGGGTACCTGTCTTCCCGGAAATTACGAATACAGAAAGGGGAATAAAGGAATAGCGATTTGGAGATCTGGGTACAGATTCCCGTAGGACATTTCCCAGGGAAATATTTGTGGCTGAGCCAGATTTCCCGCCGGGAATCCGATCTGCGAGAACGCAAATGAATTGAAAAAGATATTGCGCGTTGCCTTCCTTATTTGAATCCAAACATTTCGCGAGTGTCCGAATCGCATTTTTTTATTTATTTAACTAATTAAACTGCATGGTAATATTTTATTCATATTTAAAGCATTCATTTTGTAGTCAAACATTTTACTAAATGTTAGTAAATATTTGTATATGACCACTTACGAAGACCACTTAGAAGAATTCTTTACGTAAATCCACAAATGTACTCGTATCCAAATTTTTATCAAATAATATCAAACCTGCTTTTTATACAAATTGCAAATTGGTAAATTATTGCTTAATACTAAAGATAAAAATAGTTTATTAAATAATTCAAGTGTTTAGCAATTAAAATGCAATTCTTGACCTTTAGTTTAATAAGATTAATCATGGTTTATTAACAAAAAAACAGAATTTCTTTATCTACTATGTACCATAATAATAATAATGTTTGGATAATTTATATAGCGCTATTTTTGTGAAAATCACCTCAAGGGCGCTGTACAATAAATAAATATCCCAACACGTCTTGCAGCTACAGAGCGCATGGACGGTTGGGATTCTAGTTCCTCGTCTCCAATTATGATATATAACAATTATGATATATATGAGCTAGATACTTAGGTAATAGATTTCTCTGAATTATCTCTCGCGTTTACGTTGGAAGAACATCAAGAAATGTTGATATTCGTGTTTTAGAAAATAACATACGAGGTGTCTTCACAATAATAATTTCTCCAAATTCGCAAATCACCTAATCAATTTTAATCTCGACTTTAATACAAATAAAATCTTACATACTTAAAGGGTTAAAAGTAAATAATATGAGAATATTTCACAATAGGAAAGCTTTGAAAATGTTCATTTGATCAACAATCAAACAACCTTTCACTATAGCCCGTTATACGATGTTCCATCGTAATGGTTACCCTAAACCTATTAAACTCACGCCCCTTTCTTCATCCCCTCCCCCATTTTCAACTATTTCTCGAACAACATAAAATATTCTCATAATCTAATCAGTGCATGATTGTCCTAATCAGTGCATATGCTTATTAAAATGCATGTCGTGTTGGTTTTATATTTTTGTGCAACAATTATAGGGAAGGTGTTTGCGTGTTGGTTTAATTAGTGTCCTGGCGAAAAGACGGGTACGTCTCGAAACCGGTAGACATAGAAAAGTCGGTAAGTGTATAGTTAATAAATTATTTATACCAAAACATACATTCTTGTTGATATGCACTTTATATTTCAGTATAAAAAAAATCCGCAATATCAGTTCTATTTTTTTTTTAAAGCATTAACTATAATAATAAAGTATCTCCGAATATTTGTAGACAATGACTGAATTTTACCTACTGAGGAATTATCAAGGTCGACGTATAACAAAGCAGAGATGGATAACATTTCCAAGTAAATATAGATGGAGAGAATATAGGTGTTCAAATTTAACTATTATAGATTAATCATTTTAAATGGTGCTTTGTCTCAGTAAAACATTTTCTTTTGTCATAAAAGTATCACATACACAAAATACCCAAAAGAGCAAGATTGACAAGAAAAATTACAGGTTTAGTGGAATAAAATTGAAGTTTTAAAATGACACGAAAGCCGTTGATAAATATGTATTTGTTAGTGTTGCTATTTTATCACGCTATTTTTAATTAAATTGTCGAATGTTTTTAAAAAATGGCAATTTGACAAAGCCGTCGAGAAGACCACTCGACTATTGGCGAGAGGGTGGTCAAATGTCACGTCTTTCCAGCATAAGGCCCCCGATCTCTTTCGTCAACTCATCGAACATCTTAAATCCTTTATGGTAATGTTAGTAGCAGAAGTAAACTCACCTCTCAGTATTTGGTATAGGAAGACCTTAATGTGGTCAGTAGACAGGTGCTGCGGGGAGACGATGATCTTGTGGAGGTCACTCTGCAGCAGCTCTGTTATCACATATCTGTGTGGGGGGTCGGTCAAGGAAAACAAACAAACTTACAACAATTCAAAACAGTACGAGAAAATACAATAGGGGAAAACAAACTTAGGTAAGATAGCATAAATACAGTAGAACAACGACGCATGTCATTTTCTTCAACTTTACATGCGAGTGGTATATATTTTATACTTTATGCCATAACTCCACTCCATAAGTACAATAATATATCCTTTGATACTATGATCAGTTATATATATATATTCAAACCTGAAATAAAAAGCCTTTATAAAACCTTTTCAATCGAATATAAAAGAAAGTAAATGTCCCATTTTTCGCACATACGTCAGTGTTCTACGAACACGACGATATGTTCACGAAAAATCACAATAGTCATAAAAATAGGCAAAATAACGAAAAATGCGTTTTGACTTATTTTCGCTTTTCAGTTCTTAAGTTCAGTGCCAAAATACGGCATTTATTGGCGCAAAAATCAAAGTACAGACTTGCAATACAAAACAAGTGTTCGAAATATAAAAATTGCAAGAAAATATTTCCAGCAGCTTTACTAGATACAAAAATACCCGATATAAAGTTAAATATATAACGGTTATTTTTCCAAAACAGTTTCCCACAAAAAATTAACTGCTACTGTAAAAAACATCGTTAATATTTTTTTTTTAGAAACTTTTTGCCGAAACTTCTCTTAAGTATTATTTTAGAAGCAGTTCCATACATCCTGATAAGTTTTTCGTTGCTCGAGTACAATTTTGTTTTGTTAAACCGTTTCAGTAATTGCGTGTACCAGATTTTTGACAACACTGTTCTAAGCTGTTGATCAAAAACCGTTTTTCCAAATCAGTTTAATTTGTAAAAGGTAACTGTGACAGCTACTTCTAAATGACCGAAACGCCCATTTCTAATCTACACTACAAACACAAATCTTTAATGAGTCCAAAACTGATTTTCTAAGAAAGTGATAATAATATATGTCCACCTCGTTAGCACGTTGGTTGCCGTGCCCGAGTTTCCGGGTTTGATTGGGTCAACATATCGAATATAAGTGATATAAATTTATGTAAATTGGTAAATATGCAATATTCATTCACATTTCTTGTTGATAATTTATTATAACTGTATAACGCAGGAAAGCATATTGTTAGTAGAATTTTTCTGATAAACGACTGAAACATTACGATCTATCCTCAAGAGGAAACGCGGTCTGACTTTTCTTCATCCAAACGTATTCCCGCATTTTCTTCCTAGATTATGGCAACAGGGCAGTGTTTAAAAAAAACACTTCATATATTTACCATTAGCGTGTCTGTGTATATAAAACTTTTTTTAAAATTATTTGTGTTTCTTATGTGAGCTAGGACCAGACAAAAACCCGTATAAGCGCCCAGCTTTATATATATATATATATATATATCATTGCTACGATTTTTTAAAGTTTTGTATTTTTCAAATTACTCCGCGCGTCACGTCACTAGTTTCGGTAAGTTGTCCTGATTGGTGGGTTAGCTTCCCGGAAACCGGAAATCTTTTTCAACACTCCATCACTGATTAATTGACGACTTTTAATGTCATCAAAAGTAGTTAAATTTTTTTTTCATACATTTTAGAGTAACGTGCTCTAATTTTTACCGCGTGTAAGAAAACATTTTGTTGTATCCAATTTCCCGTAGCGATGAACTTCATTTAGCAGGATCGGCAATATCACTTGATCGTGTGAGAGGACTTTATGATGATGACGTCAGAAATAATCGCGATCTAAATGGCGGGCTATTTCCGACTCACCAAGACTTGTCAATCCCTCTGGCAAGCCAATTGTCATCAATTCGGAGCACTCGCGAATTAAAGGGAACGAGATACTTTATAATAATTAATCATCGTTCACACAATATAAATCATGACAGGATACCGTGCTAAAATGGTGAAGTATTATGAAATATACATATGTACACGGAGCCCTTCGCGAGCTTGTCAAGCGTCAGCGTCTTGGCAACATTGATAATATACATATTTATGAGCTTTTAACGATTTCATTGATCTTTCTGTAATGAATATAGGACTCATGTGTACATATACAACAATAATTATGTATCTAAATATTTGTAGACAATAGGGAAATATCACATACTACGAATGCCGATAAAAACATATCAAATGGATTTTAGAAAAAATAACTGTATTTTTAAAATCAATATGGATATGTGGAGAAATGTATTCATACAAAACTTTAAAATATAAATTATTAAGAAAGATGTCCCTACAAAAACGCGACGTCAAGATTCGTGACGATGTTCTATTTAAATTTGAACGGTCACAAACAAAGTTCAAAATTTACACGAATCGTGACGTATTTGGGGCGCGGCCTATGAAATTATCACACATGGGCATATCCTGTACGTGGGTATACTGATTTGATCAATTTTACGTTACAACACGATTGCATGTACGAATTTACACATGCATATATACATACACATACATACATATATACACACATTAATTAATTAGGTATAATTTTTTATGGTTCTCTATAATCATTGTCGAAACTTGAGTTTAAATCCGATCAATATATTCATATATGTAAAAAAACATCACCTATTGCCTCTGCAAAAACGTCGTAAAATGGCGGATATAATTTATTTACTAAAAATTGCCTCTGGTTCAATCGACTGTCCTGAACTACTATGCAAACTTTCTATCAATGTTCCTTCCAAAGTTCTAAGAAATAACCCTCTTCTTCACATACCTCTTGTTTCATCTAATTGTAGGCAAAATTCATATTTATGGCGAACTTTTAATAATTTTAATGTAATAAATAAATCATTAAACATAGATTTATTTGCAAATAATCTTAATGACGTACGGCGTTTGCTTTCGAAATAATTCGTAGTATTTTTTATTTTCTTTTAGATTTACTTGAAATTACCATTCATTTTATGTTAAAAAATCTTTTTTTACTGTGATGCTACTTGTGAAAACCTGTAATTAGCTTATTTGTTATTTGTTTTGTTATATATATATATATATATAAGATAATTATAGCTGTTGGTTATCCAAATAAATAAAATAAAAAAATAAAATTATAGAGTGCACATCTTATGGGGTGCGTATTGGTTATCAAAATAAAAATTATAACTAAATTATTACTTCTCTAAAAATGAAATCGTTCAATGCTGGATTTATTTATGTATAAAAATCAAAGGTTAAAAATTATTTTAAAACACACGGTCGTTTTAAAATTAGAGCAATTTTAGTGTTGGAATATGAATAAAATAAATCGACGAGAGAGGTAGACGCGGGTAGGCGGTATTGGGGCGGTATTGGGGCGCCCTTAACCCGAGGCTGAGGACCCGTTCTCATCAGCTCGGGATCACGGGCCGGCGGAAACCGGTTCCGCGGGCGCCCCGGCGTGACGCCGGACGGCCGGACCCCGGGCGGGGGAAGGAATCGTGACAGGATGAGATTTTTACACAAAATATAGATTGTAGATTTGTACTACTACCACGGAAGTGCGGTTTGATTATTATGTATTATATATATATGGTTTTTCTATCACTCTCTAGCAATACTGTGCGAAACAGTCAACAACATGTCGGATTAATTATGCCTAACTAAAAGAAAGTATCAGAAAGAACTTTTCAGTTTCGGCACGTTTTACTTTTATAAAAAAAATTATTTGTATACTACCCTGCTAATTTTACGGAAATCTCCTGTAAAATTTGCAACTCAGCAGATACGACTTTCAATGCTTTGCCGATCTGATTTATTTTTGAAAACCTTTTTTTTACAAGAGAATATCTTATATTGATCAGCAAAAATGAGAATAACTTCTATAAAAAAAAGCAACTTTTTCAGTTACGACTTTTAGGCTTAGTGGGGCAGAATACCACACGTTCGAAGACGCCAGATAAAACTAGACGCTTTTAGGGGTTTTTGGATGGTCCTTACTCCGTCGGCCGCGTGGTGTAATGGTCAGAATGTTTGCCTACCATGCAAGAGGTCTCGGGTTCGATTCCCGACATGGTTGACATGAAATATTTATGAGCTGGACAAATGCAATCGATAAAGTCACAGATGTCACACTACATGGGGCCGCGAGATGGGCGGCGGACCGAGGACGGGGGAGACTCGTCCGGGAGCACGGTGGTCACGATCCTCGTAACCGAGGGACCTTTGGTGTGACCCTGCCGTTTGTTTTTTTTACGATAAATTGTATTTTATAGGAGTTCACCACTATCTTAATTCCCTTTCCGGACCTAATGGTGCATAGGGCACTGCATTGGTACACCAATCGCGGCGTATCTTGATAATTTTTGTTATATGAAGTTAAGATGAACAGTATTACGCTTCGGGTGGCAAGTCCGGGGACTTTGAAATATTCTAGTGTGAAAATACCTTTTTAAATAAATATTTCATACCAACCATGTCGGGAATCGAACCCGAGAGCTCTTGCATGGTAGGCTAACGCCCTGACCATTACACCACGAGGCCGACTTATCCGTATTATCTGTATACACAATAAATACTAGTTTTATGCGGCGTGACCCTCGTGACTTTAATAGCTACAAAGCTTTTATTGATTTTTTCTATAAATAAATTTTTGCGACCTGATGCGAATCATTTTGCATGCGCTAGGTACACAAACATTTGTCCGTGTCCGGGAGGAAGAATACAGTTGCATGTGAGAAATCGAACCAGAACCCCGGACGAGTGTTTTCAACTAAATAAATAAAAGCTACATCATCACCATCATCATTTCCTTTCCGCACCTAATGGTGCATAGGGCGTCGCATTGGTACACCAATCGCAGCGTATCTTGATCATTATCATTCACGTATCGTATCATTTATTGCGTGTAGGTAAGATGATCAGTCTTATGCTTCAGGTTTTAGTCCAGGGACTATGAAATATTCAAGTGTAAAAACACCTTTTTAAAACAAATATTTTATGTCTATTCGGGAATCGAATCCGAGACCTCTCGCATGGTAAGCTAATGCGCTGACCACTACACCACAGGCCGACAATAAGGGCTACTCTCGGGTAAAAATCCTGAAAAAGGAAATTGTTTGAAGAAATAAGTCCGGCTGGTAGTGTAGTGGTAGGTGCGTTCACCTACCATGCTCGAGGTTCCGTGTGCGATTCCTAGCAGGGCCTAAATATTTTTATTTTTTTAAAATTACTTTTTTAACTTTAAAATATTTTTTTGTCTCTGAACTGTCACTGTAAGCGTAAGACTAATCACCTTATCGCCATGTAACAAATGATATTGATACGCAGTATTTGGTATTTTAAAGCAGTGCACAATCCCGGGAACAATGATGATGACATAATATATTATATAGATAACATTGTAAAAAGACGGAATGATTGCTGGGCGTGCATGAAAAAATGTATGAATGTAGAGAAAACGAGATCTGTATGGAAAAAAAGAGAGATATAACGTTCTATTATTTATGTCTAATCTCACGGGGAAACGTCAAACAAATCAATGATTTTTTAATAATGAGGCCCATTTCATACACAATACAAATCGTCCCAATCCACACGACAAGGTGAAATTAGGTTGGATTGATATACCTATATTTTAAAAATATATATTTGGTGGGTACTCTCAGATAAAAATCCTACAAAAAGAAATCGAGGGGAGATTAGTCGGTCGGTCTTATGGTGTGCTGGCAAGTGCGTTTGCCTGCTTTTTAATAAATAAAATAAAAAATAATACAATAAAAATAAAATCGTGTGGATTTTTGCCTGCCTAACACATCAAAATAAAACTTAAATACATATGATTATAAGTGTTTGTGTAATTACACCCGAACTTATATTACTATTAGAACTCAGAAATAATGAAATTCTGTTCCTCGGTCATCATAAGATTAATTATGGTTTCCATGCGCCTCTACCCAGAATTATTAGATTTGTAAATGAAAATCAAGATCTTAATTATTTTGATTGTAAATTGAGTTTTTTTTACAAATAGGCTAGAGAAATATTCCCAATAAATTGACCGTATATTTGTAGAATTAACCTGGATTCCATAATGCCTGCCTAATGTATTAACTTGTCTTTGCGTTTCACTGTTGTATTCCTTCTATTATTTGTTACTCTATTATTATTGTTTTTCGTTATATAATTTGTTTAAATTGGACATAGTCCGTAAATTTGTTAAATAAATAAATACATTATAAATGCGAAAGTGTGTTTGCGTTTCCTTCGAGCGACCGATCGACATATTTTTTGCACAGGTACAGCCGGAGGCGAGCAGTAAAATATATATATTTTTTCAACAATCAGCAACATTATTTTTATAAGATAATAAGTTTTTTACATTTTAGGGGTTGCTTATTTTTTGCCTTGCGTATTATTAGTACAACATTTGATAATGAATAGGCGGTAAGGTAAAACGTCAAAAAGAAACTATTTGAAATTAATTCTTTAAATTTATATAATTGACATACTTTATCTATGGTTAGCTTCGTTTGCTTATCGTTTTAGTTTTGTAGTAGGATTTTAACAGAATAATGAAGCTGCATCATTATAGATTTGACTATTAACGGATTATCTTATTTCTTTCATAGCGATAGTTGGAAGACCAAACTACTTTCGATCCCGATAAAATATATCATTCCATCGGGAAAATTCTTACTGATAAACAACACAACTAATTAATTCCCTAAATAATTTCTCCCTAATACCGCGTGAGGGAAGCCGCGGGTTAAAGCTAGTAGAATTCATATATTTATTTATTACCGGACATTGTCCACGTATACAATTAATAGGGTTTCAATATTGCAATAAAATAATAGTTTAAAACATTTTTCAAAAAAAAAAAAGAAGCATCGACAAACTTAAGGGACATAGAGACAAGATCTGGACTATTTATTTAGTGCTCGTTTGAATCGTTGTAAACTTAAACCAAAAAAGTCCAGATCTTGTCCTGATTTAACAATACGACCAAGACAGGTCATTGGAGAATTAAGGCCATAGTTTGTTCTATGCTGATCGATGAACAGTACTTTATCGTTTCTCCACGTACGAGTCGGAATATTGAATTTTACTGGTCCCATTAATGATGGAACATCGATTATACCATTTAGTATGCCGAACATATTTATGGAATCAATATTAGTTCTGCGTTTTTGTAGGCTCGAAATATTAAACATTTACTCTATATCAGCATAAGAATAATTACATTTCTCTAGTCCAAGCATCCATGCTACTTTTCGAAGCAAGCGACGTTGGACTGATTCAATTTGATTTATGCGATTGACATAGAATGGATACCAGACCACGGACGAACAGTTGAGCAATAAAGAGTATTGATTGTACGGACATTAGTAAAATTAGAGGATATTCTGTTAATGAAGCCAAGTAATTTCAGTGATTTATTTACTGCATTATCTTTTTGCTCGTTGTATGTCAGTTTATAGTCCAAAACAACTCCTAAATCTCTGATATGATATGACATGGAAGTGAATTCTCCTAGAAATGTATTCCATGACGCGAAGCATGGCGTTTCATATATTGATGTCAATGTTGATGACGGTAGAGATTCCAATTAACAGAAAAAACCTTTGTTAATTCAGTTCGTATCGCGAAACATTAAAAGTTGATTTCAGGCACTTGTAAGGCTGTGGCGGGTTCAAGCGCCAGCGGGGTGTAGAGGACTGTACCTAACGGTAACCATGCAGGCGCAGGCGGCAGTAAGCCGTACTGTATAGTAGAGGATAATAAAAGGTGAACCGAACCTAGTAGGGCATTTGAAGGAAAAACTGAGACTTGATTCCATAATCCTTTCAGTCAATTAGTACATACTATTAAGCTCACAAATAACGACGGTGCAAAAAAAATGAGCCGTTATTGTGTAGCAAATTAAGAGGATATCCCACCTGACACCTCAGAGAAATTTTATGAATAGGATTTTTGAACATTTATCGATATCTTTAATTTTATTTTGCTAGAATTTCACTCGTCCATGCGCTTTGTAGCTGCACAGTGATTGGTTATTTAGCTTCCATATATCAACTATAAAATACCTAAATTGTGTAAATGTATCTAGAATTCCAATCATCCATGCGCTTAGTAGCTGCAAGCATGTTGTAATCTTACTACTTTTTATTATTCATATTATTATTCTTTTTTAATATCATTAATACACTAAATTTCTTTGTCATTTTTTAAAATGCGTAAATGGAGACAAGGTTTGTTACAAGGCATGCTGTAATCTAGCTCCTTTCTGTCATTATTTTTAATTGATCTTAATTGGAAACGAGGAACTAGAATCACAACCGTCCATGCGCTCTGTTGCTGCAAGACGTGATGGGATATTTATTTATTGTACAGCGACCTTGAGGTGATTTTCACAAAAATGGCGCTATATAAATTATCCGACTAAACATAACATAGTTTGACAAAATCGAAAAAACCGAGGTTTCGTAGTACCGTTTTCCGCACTCCAAAACTGAACCGATTTTGTTTTTTTTTAGAAAGAGTATCAGAATGAAATTTACTGTGTCGGTTCCTTTATCGCTTTTCAAAATTATTTAACATATTTGTATACCGTACGTCCGAAGACGGCAGATAAAACTGGGCGATTTTTGGATGGTCCTTAATCTCGTGAAAATTTTTTTTTCAAAAAAGCAAAACGATAGAGACACGCCAATGGTAAATATCTATCTTGTGTAAAAAAATGCGTGAATACGTTTGTATGGAGAAAAGTCAGACCGCGTTTCCTCTAAATATTGTATCGAAAACTCATATTTTAAATTAGGACCTATTTATGACACCGGTTAGTACCGGAAGTAAATCAAATGAGGAATCGACGCAGCAACTTATCAAGCGGAGACGGTACGGTTAGCTGCGCCATATGTTAAGGATGCCCCCCGAGAGCCTTAACCACGCTTGCCTACTTAACAAGGCAACAGGAACGTCTGAACTACGAGACGCGAAACTGACTTATGTGGACACAGGGAAATCTAAGGAGATTTTGTGGACTGCATATGCTCCACCTAGAAGCGGACATGGATTAAAGAAGTAAATAAACCTTTTAAATACGTCCGATTACGCTACAAACGTAACTGTCTTTGAAATATTATGAAATAGTCTAAACCAGTGTGGCAGAAAATGACAGTACTGTGCGCCGAGTTCTAATTTCGGGGGGTAATTTCCGCCTTCCAATTAATTACAAGGAGATGAAATGCTAACACCGTTTGATCAAGTTGGAACCGGTAGTGACAAACATAGAAGATACATCGCAGTACCAGGGAACGACGAAATTAGGTTATTTACCTCAAACAGGGTTAAATGTAAATCTCGGGGGTGAAGCACGTCATTTAAAACCGCCAAAAATTAGTCAAATCTCTATAAACAAAAATAGTAAAAGAAAAAATGGTCTTATTATAAAAATGTCACAAATTTGTTCAGAGAGGTAGAACAGTGAGAAAGTTTTTTTATTTATTTTTTTATTTTAAAATTTCATTCAATTATGGGTTACATACATTTAACCAAATATTTTTATCTGTTGTCTAAATCTTTTGCTTAGTTTTGTCTGGTAGTTTATTGCATAATTTCAGTCCCTGGTTTGTTAGTCTCGACTGTCCTTGTCTCGTTTTAGAAAGTTGTATATATTTTTCTGATATTCTCGTATTGTGTCCATGTTTACTACAATTTTCAGTGTTTTTTTTATTATTTGTTAATATATTATTAGACTAAAACAATTTTATTTTTTTCATGTATCGTATTATCAGCGCTATGACTTTTTAAAGTTTTATATTTCTGAAATTACTTCGCGTGTGACGTCTCAAGTTCTCTTCCGCTTCTTCTCGGTAGTTTCTCGATTGGTCCATTAACTTACCGGAAATCTTTCACAACTCTCATTTCATTCATTGATTCATATGAACTAGTGACGTCATTCAATATAATTCGTTTTTATTTAAATATTTTTAATTATTTTTTCAAGAAACTATTTGTATGATTTTTATTTAGTCTTAAAATAGTACAAACATAATACACGAATGTCCTCATATTAACTTATATCTAATAATCATTAAAATATACTAATTATCAACATTTCTAAACGATATCTTTATATATATACACTTGAAAGCTTTCACGAAAAATATTGCAGAGATCAAAACATTTCTTAATTTTTTTTAAAGAAATATTTGCGCTCTTATGATTTACCCAAATATTTAATTTTGAGGGCCATTTTCAACGAGTTTTAAGTAACTCACTATTAGAAAATGGGAATCAAGTTGGGATAGAGTGGAATTCGAACCACAGACCTTTGGTCCGTGAGTCCGAGACACTAGCCACAGGACCATAACCCAATTTTAAACAAATTCACCATATTACAAAAAAACCTTCAAGAACAATCCCGAGAAAAAAAAACAGATACACTAGGGTAAAGTCGACGTTAAATTACTAAACTTAAAAAGTACTAATTAATACTCATTGTAAACAAAGAAAACCCCTTTAATACAACTTTGCCGAACAATACAATGTTCTAATTTTTACCGCGCGTAAAAAAACATTTTTTATATCAAATTTCCCGTAAGGCTGAACATCCTCATTTAACACTTTTAGCTAATTTAGTTAAGAGAAGATTTTAACTAATTTAGTTAATTTAGTTTTAACTAATTTAGTTAATTTAGTTTTAACTAATTTAGTTAATTTAGTTTTAACTAATTTAGTTAATTTAGTTTTAACTAATTTAGTTAAAAGTTGCGTCTAAAATGTTGGCCGACCACAGAGATGATACATACTTATTTATTATAAATGTATAATTTTATTTAATCAAGTCAAATCGGCTGTCTAAAATTTTTCATCGATATTACAAAACATACGATAAATATTAGGGTAATAACCTAATAGAGTCGCCCATTACACGATTGTAGGCCACGAACTTAGCTATGGATTACAGCACGGGCCGTAGGTACTTGCGTTGAGAATTGCGAGCGTAAACCGAAACCGTCCATTACACGTTTGTTGTTAAACTAAAAACCAAACTAACAATTTGGAACGCTTTTGTTATATGAAATAGAGCTTAAGGACTTTTCTAGAGAATGATTACTCTTAACGATAAATGCAATATTCTGGCTTTAAAGGTGACATTTAAATTATATTATTTCGTATTCAAAATAGACGATCTAGGTGTTTTCGAGTGAAATGAGAAGGTCTTTGTACGCCGCGCAATGAAACTGCATCATTAATCAGAATACAAAAATAACTCTAACAAAGCGGAGGATGAACATTTCGCATAGAATACCCAACCAAGTGCAGTCAAATTCGGCGCAATTACAAAACGAGAATATGAAAGGTAGCGAGAAGGGCGAAGGAAGTGACAGGGGAAGAACGAACCGGGAACAAAGGCGGAGAAAAGGCACACCTAAGTTATGTCGGACAAAGAAATTAGGCGAGTGGAGGACGACGCGTCGGTGGCAAATAAATTGGCAACGTATGAAAGGAATACGAGTCATATTTTAGGAAGACGCCCGAGCTTAGTAGGAGACACTGAACGACTAATGGTCACGTCACCGAACGAACCGTGACAGCGGGATGCCCCTTTGGTCGAGCGATGGAACGGATTTATCTACTCCACTCCGCGCTCATCTGATAGTGGGTACTGATTACCTGAGCATACCACGCTTCACCGCGAGTGTATACATAACATATTTATTTTTTTTATTTATGAACCATTATGGATTACAAACATTTAACAAAATATTTTTGTTATTTTTAAATTCATATTCTACTGTTGATAATAATATTTTTAACATCTTTTGTAAAGGTTGTCTGAGTCTTGTGTTTAGTTTGGTATGGTAGTTTGTTGTATAATTTCAGTCCCTGATTTCTTCGTCTCGACTGTCCTTGTCTCGTTTTAGAGAGTTGTACAATATGATATTGTTATGATATTCTCGTATTGCGTCCATGTTTACTACAATTTTTAAAGGTTTAGTTCTTCGTCTACAATAACATCATTGGCTAATTTATGAATAAATTTTAAGGATTCTAGTTGAAAGAGTTCAGTTACATTTGATTGTTTAATTTGTCTATAGCTGTTAGATAATGGAGATCATATACTAACTATAATATTTTATTTTGCTGTCTTTGTAGTCAGTTTATGTCATTTTGGTTTCCTGTTCCCGTTGCAAATAACATATTTTAGTTTTTACATAGGCTTCATCCATTATATTTTTTTCCGTTTTTGGAACAAAGTTTATGATTTAAAAAAATATTAGATAATGTCGCCACTTTGCTAAATAATTTGTTGATATGAATTGTCCATATCGATTGTCTGTCTATTTTTCTTCTTTTTCCGCTCCTACCGGAGGTTGGCGACCATCATTCTGAATTCATCACGATCCTAGGCCAGTCTAATCAGCGCTGCTGCATCCGGCACACCGAACCACTGTCTAAGATTTCTGAGCCATGGTGCTCTTTTCCGTTCCATACTCCGCCAGCCCTCTATCTTTCCTTCCATAATAAGTTGGAGAAGGGCATACTGTACATGTCTATTGTTAGTCCTAAGTATTTAACATGTTCAATTCTTAATAATATAATACACAGAAATGTATCAAACAAAAGACTTAACACAAAATACCTCAGGTCTGGCCTTGCGATCTTGCCAACTAATACGGGAGAACAAAAGATTATAATGTGCACAGCAAATAATGACTAACTTTTAAAATTGAGAAAGAATACACAAAGGAGTAAAGTTTTTCTTTGGCACTTAGTTCCAGCAAATTCCCCGATGATTCTACCTAGTCGGCAGAAAAGGAACATAAAAATAAAGCCGACGTGATGTGTTATAAAAAACTTTAGGAAACTTGGATGGAAATCCGAAACATTTTATGTCCCGACCAGAAATATTGTCACTAAACAATACACGAGTCTGGGTGAACTGGTACGAGCAGAGGGGCAGAGTTGCCAACTTCGATCAAGCTGAAATCGGTAAATTCGTTATCAGCTGTAGCAGTTTCGCAAAATCATTTTCATGGGGCGGGTCGGCTACGAAAACCGTTTCACATTGCCGGCCTGATTTTTTTGTTTTCGTTGGGGACGGGGTAGACACGGATTTACCGCGCTACTCTAAAACTTTTTTTTTTTACGAAACAGCTTCATATATCACAAACAATTCGAGCGGCGGGGGAAGGGGTGGCTGCTATTATGTCATAATAAAAAACAATTGCTCGAGATATTTAAAAATCGGTAGAATTACCGTCGAATTAGGTAGATCGGTAGATTGCTCCCAAAATCTGAGTTGGCAACGCTGTCGAGGTGTCTAATTAAAACACGCGGTCGGTGGAGGGGATAAAAGGGAAGGTCAGGCTTCAAACATAATACGTAAATAAGGTTAGAATACTAACACGTATGTATGTATGTATGTATATATGTATGTATGCATAGAGCAAAAACAGTTACAAAAAATATGAAATAAATTGTACATACAGGATATGGACACATTATTCTTAGGAATTGACTAAATATGCAATGATTTCTATTTTAACGTGTTTCTCGATTAGTTTATAATCAGAAGTGAGTTGATTATATTACATTTCTTGTTCCGGGGTACGGGGGTGGAGCTCGGGCGGTTGCCATGGCGACCGCAGCCTCCCCGCGGACGTCTCGGGACGTGTACAAAGTGCGTCCGATAATTCCCGGAAGAGTAGAAAGTGTCGCGGAATATTACCTCCGTGCGGGCGGAGTTAGTTCTGCCCCAAACGGCGGTCTGGTCGTATTATGCCCGCGGCCGTGGCCCCGTGTCGCCATTTGCTGAACAAACACTCGTAAAATGACCGCTTTAGAGATAATGATATAATGAACGTCGAATCAATATAACTATTTGGCTAAGGTACGGAGTATCGAGCGGTCAGTCAACTGCGCTTCCTATTAAAACAAAGCGATGAGTTTCGAAATTTAAAACGTGAAAAAGGATATACCCTCGTCCGTGTAGTCGCGAACAAACGAATATTTTTTAAGATACAATTTGTAGTGACCGACCGAAATTTCGGTTTCAGCCAGTATCGGCCAACAAAACGAGTTTCGGCAGGGGTTTCTGTTACGGCCAAAAAATAAGCAAAATTTCGGCTCAGGCGAAACCTGCGGTCGGAATGTTTCGAATTACGTTCGGCTGTACTCGGGTGGAAAATTAGCACAATTATTGGAGATATTGGATTGTGTCTATTCAAACAATTAGTTATTGTATTGCCATTGACTAACATAAAAAATAAAAACTGGACGGATTTTGCGGTTTGTTGGCTATAGTAAGTAGTTCTAAGATCCTTGATATTTATATTTTTGTAATTCCTATTTGGTTAATAAGTTAAAGTTCCTATAGCGTATATTGAAGAACTGCCGCATATAAATTATATGTCTAAAATAACAACGAACCAAAAAGTGCTAAAAATAAATTAATTTACTCATTAAATTTCTGCCTTTTATTTCATTGTGTATTTTATTCAATACTTATTTTAATGAACTCTTAAGGTTTAACAATAAAAACGCCTAATTTTGGGCGTTTTGAAGTGACTTTTGACGTATTTAAATAATTATTTTGATAAAATTATCAATGAAAATTCTTGGTTTAGTTTTACTTTTTTATTATTTAGACCAACGATCCCTGTCAAAAAATCAAAGTATTGTGCTAACTTTATCTGTTAAAATGTGTATTTCCCACTCTGTTGTATTTCGCCATGTGTTCTTTTCCCACCTTTTAAATAATAAAAGCTTAATCCCAATTTCGGTAAAAAAACTCCCAAAAATGAACTGTTTAGCAAACTAGTTGTAAATATTTATTTATTTATGCTTTATTAAGTTAGTTCATAACATCTTAAGAACTAATATAAACTTTTACTAATATTACAATTTTCTTATCAAAAATTTTTCAATAACATATTTATGTTTTCTGTCCTCTGTTAAAATACTTATTTTATCTTCTTATCTCCAAAATATGTTAAGAATATAATAAAAGCTGTGAACGTTGTAAACAATTCACCAGTCTTGAAGATGCCTACTTAGGCGAAAGCGCTCGTTGGTCAAAATAATAAAAAAGTAAAACTAAACCAAGAAGTTTCATTGATAATTTTATTTGTAATTTTATCAAAATTATAACTATGGAGTTTTATCAAGAAATATCAACAAAAAACATCAACAGTATTTAAATAAGTTTGGTTTCGGCTGAAAATCTTGTTCTTGTCGGTCACTAACAATTTGCAACATAAGATTTGTCATATTAATTGAAAATACGAATGAAATTATATTGATATATCAAATCAACTACAACTTTGGTTATTCCGGCTGCTGTTTTAGAAAAATCTTAATTAGATTTTGTAATGTATAATTTAAAAACCCCGCAATTAATCAAATGTAGTAAATCATAGGATCTTGTAAACGGTCTATTCTGTTCGGGGCTGTTCCTGAATTTCAGAATATTACGCGATATTGATGACGACACGCGGGGTAAAGCTAATTATACAGGGGTGGTACGATTAGTAAACCACAACCCCGAATCTCGTCGGGGTGATGAGGCGTACGCTGCACGGTTAGGACATGGTCACAATCACAGCCATCAGCGATCAACCACTTACAAAATGGGTAGGCAAACATGCGTGGCTAGAGAGAAGTATGCACATCTGATCAACAAGTTGTAATCAAGAGGCGAGCACGCAGAACTGAATAATTTATTTTTATGTAAAGTTTCCTCGCCACGAGATATCACAGGGGGAAACATTAATTTCCAGGTTTCATATTTCGTGGGGTTACTGCTAAAAGTTGGTAAGTCCACATTTTAGTTATATGGCGTTAAGCTAGGGTTTCCTAGGACAGCGGTGCCCGTATCTTAACGGCCGTAGTGAACAGTGATGCGGTGGACAGCCGTCGTAACGGTGACTAGAGAGCGGTTTTATTTTTTAACGGTGTTACCAACACCGTTTTCCGAGGAAACCAATCTCTAGTCACCGTTACGACGGCTGTCCACAGATCACCGTTCACTACGGCCGTTAAGATACGGGCACCGCTGTCCTAGGAAACCCTTACTTTAGCGATGAATTGTGTGTCTTTACGTGAATATCTATGACTGGAAAAAAGTTCAAAGCCTATTTAGTATTTTAAAAGTATTTTTGTTTGATACATTTCTGTGTATTATATTATTAGGATTTGAACATGTTAAATACTTAGGACTAACAATAGACATATGCAGTATGCCCTTCTCCAACTTATTATGGAAGGAAAGATAGAGGGCTGACGGAGTATGGAACGGAAAAGAGCATCATGGCTCAGAAATCTTAGACAGTGGTTCGGTGTGCCGGATGCAGCGCTGATTAGCCTCAGTAAAGCAGTTTTATAGCTTATATTTTTTGAAAGAAAAATATCGTAAGTCCAGTCATTTCTATTATCAAACATGAAGAAGTTTGTAAAAACACTAACAATATTAACATAGGCAATGAACAAGCCAAAATTGGCATGTATCTTTACTGCCAAAACATTGTAATATCACTAACCATTTTTTTCTGTTAGAATGTCTAACTTTAAAATTGCGACAACTCCATAACATGTTTTATGGACCTACCAACTTTTGACAGTGACCCCACGATTTGTATAATATAATATTTTTGAACGAATGAATAGATTATATTCAATTGAGTGTCGTTTTGTCCACATCGTGGAAAAATTTTCAGCGCGTTTGCTTATTATATAAGAGGTCTGGAGTTCGGTTCCCGAAATGGTTGATGTGAAATGTTTATTTAAAAAGGTGTTTTGACACTTTAATATTTTATAGTCCCTATACTGGCACCTAAAGCGTAAGCGTAAAATGGACTATAAAATATATATTTTTTATATTTGAAGCACTAACTTTGTGGCTATACATTTTCATAAAATAAATGGCATTTATTTATTAAAAAGAATAACTTAATAAATATAACATGGCGGCCTCCGTGGTGTAGTGGTCAAGACGCTTGACTCACGCACGGAAGGTTCCGGGTTCGATTCCCGGTGAGAACACAAAAATTAAAATGTGATTTTTCTCAAGCCTGGGTGCTCTGTGATGTAATTCACCACTGTAATTAGGCCTCCTGGCCTGTTGTGGTGCAAAAAAAAAATGCAAAAAAAAAAAAAATGTAAAAAAAAAAAAAAAACATAGAACCTATGGAGCTAATAAGTATTTTTGTCACCTTTTCTAAATATGGAAAGTGTGAAGTAAGATGGGTACGATCTTATCGATAGACAGGAGTGGACTTTCCATCTTTAGAACGACAACATGACAAAAGGACTCGACTTATTAGCTCCATAGGTTTGATGTAATATTTAGTATTTTATCACTGTTAAAAATAAAAATAAAATAGGATAGAATTCATTAGTTAATTATACCTTGATAAAGAAGCTTGTGTAGCTTTCAAACCGGTAGGTGAAAAAAAAAAAGTGGTTTAAAACTTTTTGATTTTGTCGACTTTAGTTGGGTATAATCAGTCCGAATGTCTTTATAACACAATATCGGGGAGCAATCTATAAGAGAGTGACAGAAAAACTATGTTCAAACCTATTTATCACATTTCTCCGACAACGCCTATCCTCTTAAATTGGCTGCATAGTTCGTATCGAACTTCCCAGGAATTGAATCCGGGACAGACCTGAGGTACGGTAGGAAAAAGCTCTAACCAATCAAAAGGCGGGTTAACCTCCACTCAATTTCCCTTTTCCAAGATTTTGAAGACCTGAGAGCAGCCACGAGTCTAGGATTCGAGTTATATTTCACACATACAACTGTATTCTTCATCCCGTCAGGACACGGGTATAATAACACAAATCCATTATTATTCACTATTCTTTTTGTGACGGTAAATTATTATAATATCTATAATTTACGCAAGCCTTAATTAAACATGGCGGTAAACATGAAAATTAACAAGTAAAAGGATACATTTCTTGGAAGAAGTCAAGGTGGGGCGGTTGCAGGATGTCCAAAGCTGACAGGACCTGAAAATAAATATAACATTTTAGCTGCAAATACCTTTGCGAAAGACATTTCCTTAATGCGAAAACATTAAAGGTTTTTTATTAAGACGAAAGCACAAACCATAATATTCAAAATATTATATCAATTACATGTTAACACTTATAAAATACATATTAAAATAAATTTAACTATATAAATTATAGAAATAAAAATTAAATTATTGTGAAAATTAATTCATTAGTATAAAACACATCTCATATACATATGAAAACATAAGTAAAAAAACACATTTAAATAAAATTAACAATATAAATAGTTTTTTAGAAACTTTACAAAAGTTATTAATAAACAATAATTAATAAATAATAAAAATAAATAAATCAAAAAAAATACCATATAATCTTTTACAGAATATTTTATTTTCTCTTTCTTATGTTACACAAAAATATTATAACTGTCTATTTATTATAGGAGCAAAAATTCATTATAATTTTCTTGTATACCCACGATCAGGCCATGCCTGATTTTTTTGTTTACTATTTTTGCTATTAATATGTATTTCATTGCTATGTAACTATCCTTTGAATACTCTGTTTTACCTCTTATATATATTGTAAAAAAAAAAACAAAAAAAAAAATTTAAAAAAAATAAAAAATAAAACAATCAAAACGATAGCTTACCACTTTACAAGAAATTGACAAAATATAATAGTTCGAGAATAGCTATTGTACCAGTCAAATAGTTACCGAGGTCAGTGGGAAAAACGCGGCATTTTCCGGGTTGCGGGTCGATTTTCTCCCAGGTGGAGGGGGGCGATGTTTGCTAGAGGGGGAATGCTAGGAATCGCCTTCTTTGAAACATTCCAAGTCATTTGGTACTTTAATAACATCCAGATACGCTTAAGTGTCACAAAGGGCAAATGGGATGCTAATAATACCAAGGAAAATTGAAAGAAACTAATAATATATTTCCTAAATGTCCTCCCTTTTCATTCTTATATATTAAAGGCACTGAAATTATCGAAAATAAATTGAAAGTATTTTTTAATGATAGCAACTTGCGAGAGCATTTTGGAGTTTCCTTACGAAGCACAGCATTAAGCATATTTTGACATGCTATTCATTTTACAAATATATTACAGGGGTAGTAAACAAATAAACAATTACAGGTAGAAGTAGGGATGAAATAACTGTTGTACAGGCAATTTAAGAAGAGACTTTTGACGTTTACACGCTCATTAAGTTCTGTAAATAATAACAGTTTAGTGTAGGAACAAACGCCGCACTTTATGGTTGAAGTTGCCGCAATAGTGACGTACTGCCGGAAAACTTCATTATCGATCGACAATGTCGACTTTTTAATGAATTTCAAACTATACTGAGCGTGTTCATTTTAAGTTTGCAATACGATTAATTAAATTTAATCGACGATTATTTTGACGCCGACCTTATTTATGCGCCAATTAAAAATAGTTAAACTTTAAAAAATAAAATATACTACTACGCGTGATGGTCACATAAAACGAAACGTGTTCACAGATTAGTAACTTAAGCTCTATTTTTCTCATTGCCCATCCCCACCTACACCATAATACCGAAAATACTATCAAAAATCACTATTTCACTCGCAATTATTATTTTGTGATCCATACTACAATCAGCATGTTAAAAGATAACATTCCCGAGCACACTAAATAAAACAATGATAACTTTTATTATAATTGTAAATAGCCGTTTCTGTTACAATTTTTTTCGTCCTATAATTGAACGTAGTTATGCAGAAAGCAGCCAGTCCACAATTTGGAAAAAATGAGATTTTTGTATTATCGGGTGCAGTGAGGTCAATTATATATTCCGCTAAAGACAGACTCCTTTTGCACAAAAACTCTATTAATCACTTTCTGAAAATAGTGCTGATCACAAAAACGACATTTCTCTATTTCAGAAAATACCCACAGCACTAGGAAAATCTGACGGTACTTTAAAAATCATTAAAACTGGTCAAATACATAATAATATTCTTGTTTGTAATACAAAAAAAAAAACTAATGCATTCACTGTTTATCATTTGTCAAAACCAAAAACATTCCGACTGTTGTGAAGATTTGATTAGTCATTCTTTTCACAAAGACGCTATTATCTCAGATTCACTTTTTTTATGGTTGGCTGCTTTCTGCATTTAGCCATAGCCATTTTTATGTAAATATTCATATTTTTACTTTTTCATTTAATATTCATATTTTTACTTTTTTAGAATTCAATTATTTTTCCCCCCTCCTCCTATTCATAATAAATTAGTGTGAAATCTGTAATTGGTCTTACTTTTTTAAATTGTTATTTTGTACCTTGTTTTATAAAAAGACTGTATGATTTCCTCAATAAATAAATAACTATGTTCAATTATTGTGGAAGGCATATTATAACTTTTTCTCTTGTATTATTTTGTCTATGATTTATGTATTCCTGATGAATTACCAAATTAAGCAAATAAGTAAAATGGTTTAAAATTTTATTTTTTAATTACAAGTTTTTATTTTTAGTAATTACTAAGCCATTTAGTCGAAAATAGGAAAACCCGCTTCTAATCATCCCATTTGACGAATATTTTTCAAAATAGAAAAATCGATGTAGCAAATCGAAAGATAAAAGACTGTCACAACACTATTGTAATCTATCGAAAGTATCTTCTTATATTGCCTGAAGCGTACGTGTTCATCTTAGGGTTTATGTAATCCTCGCTACGTCATATATTACATATCTGGTCATACATCCCCCTAATTAAAAAAACTAATGAAAGAATTTGTTTTTATTCATAATTTTTGCAAAGGTGTTTTAGATATCGGCCTCGTGGTGTAATGGTCAGCGCATCTCCCTACCATGCAAGAGGTCTCGGGTTCGATTCCCGACATAGTTAATATAAAATATTGAATTAAAAAGGGTGTTTTCACAATAGAACCAGGACTGGTATCTGAAGCGTAAGACTGATCATCTCACCTTCATGTAACAAAAATGGTCAAGATACGCTGCAATTGGTGTACCGATGCACATTAGGTACGGAAAGGGATTGCTGATGATTTATTTTTGAGCCATTTTTAATGATTTGTAAAAAACATTTTTTTTAAATATTTTTTGTGACAATGCATGTAAATTTAGGTCAAAAATTATAGAAATTTTGAGAGAAGCAGATATTTAACTTTATTATTTTATACATATTTTTTCATTTCGTTTCTTTTACATTTATTATGTTGAAAATAATTTAAGTTATTGTATTAAGTGTAATTTTTTTTTTTGGTGTGTGCATGAGTTTTACACTAATATACAAAGAAATTGGCAATATTTGTGTACATACTGTTTGTTTACCTAATAAAATAAAGAAATTATTAGAAAATGGTACCAAGTTGAGGTAAAGCAGGGCACGAACCTACACCCTCTGGACCATGAGTCCGCGACACAACCACGGGACCACAACCGGATTCACCGAAAATGTGGATTTTTATTAGCATCCGGGGTATGGAAAATCACGTAAAACGAAAATAATATTTTTAGAATGCATAAACGAACACTGTACATAACATATTTGAAATGATGTAAACGCAAAGATAGTAAACCAAGCAATGAGAAAATAAATATGTACGAACTAGTCCATAACGGAGCAAGTACTAAATGTCTACAGACATCTGCAAATGAACAGTTTGGCTGTGGCCGATTTCTCACACAATTTGGGGTTACAATCAGCATAACGAATAACAACACAGTTGTTTAAAAGTGTTGCCGTTACACATACAATTTAGGTATTATTATAAGGCGCCAAAAGTGTAAACCATAAATAAGTAAACAGTTCGAAACTTTCACTTCGAAGATATTCTAAGTATAATAGGTATCCAATAATTGTATTATTAAATAATTTCCATATTAAGCAAGCATTTTCAGGACTAGTAAATATTCTTTACAACATTTTCAACTGTTATACTATTTTTTACAACTACACTCTTTCTGCTAAGCGAAATCGCTCGTTCGCCTAAGCGAAAGCCGTCGTTATCAAATTAAATAAAATGAAACTCAACCAATGAGGCAGAAGGGACCGTCTGTATTTTCAAGAATGTTCAGGAGAGCTGAAATAAGACCTTGATTCAATCAACAAACTAATATATTTTATATTATTAATATTTAAAGCAATATCTCTGTGGTCAAACATTTTACAAAATGTAATTTGATATTTGTATATAACCACTTACCGACTTTTCTATGTCTACCGGTTTCGAGACGTACCCCAATCAGTGCATGTAAGGGTTGCTTATTAAAGTTGGTTTTACATTTTAAGCAACAACTATGGTGAAGGTGTATAGTGGGTTTTGCATGTTGATTTAATTGGTGTCCTGACGAAGAGACGGGTACGTCTCGAAACCGGTAGACACAGAAAAGTCGTAATAGAGAATTATCACAAACTAAGAATACCGATAAAAATATATGGATTTAGAATAATTAATTGTATTTTTTAAATCAATATGGATATTGTGGAAAAATGTTTTCATACATAAATGTAAAAATAAAATTCAATAAAACACGTTGCTAGAAAAATGCGACGTGTTTGGCCATGGTTGTTGTGACGTCAAAATTCGTGATAATGTTCTCAATAAATTTCAATGGCCAGGAACAAATAAACATGAATCGTGGCGTATTAGGGCCGTGGTTAATGTAATGACTGTTTTTACGGAATTCAAAATGACAAATTTATCAAAGTATTTTTATGACAAATTTATTTAAGTATTTTTATGCTACTAATAATCAGCAAAAAATTCATAATAATAATAATAATGTTTGAATAATTTATATAGCGCCATTTTTGTGAAAATCACCTCATAGACCTTTATTAAAAAAATATTTTTTAAAAAAGGAGATATTTTCCTATTGGTTATAAACAAATATTTAATAACATTTAGTAATATATATTAGTGTTTTGTCTAGTTTTCAGTAATGACTTACCTTTTTAAATATTTGTGTCGTCTTTTCTTTCTTTTTTTTCTACTTGTATTAACTGAAATATTTACTAAAACTGCTGAAAACTTAAAAAAAAGAAAAAAAATCAGATGGTCCCTTTCACCACCTGACTACCGAACTATA